>NW_028187748.1:0-138000 GCF_964204655.1 Triturus cristatus
GTAAGTACGCTTAGAATAACTTTTCAGGGTTAGTGCTGGGCTAAAAGATGCAGCATTGGGCTCTCTCCTGATAACAGGTTCGTAAATCGGAATTCGTAGTTCGGCTGATTTTAGAGGAATATTTGTAAGTTTGAAAAAGGGACACTTAGAAACTTTTCTGGTGAAAACCACACAATGGATTCCTATGGAAGGAAATACAAGTTACTGGTAAGTACGCTTAGACATACTATTCAGGGTCAGTGCTGGACTAAAAGATTCAGCACTGGGTTCTCTCCTGATAACAGGTGAGTAAATCGAATTCGTAGTTGGGCTGATTTTAGAGGAATATTTGTACGTTTTCAAAATGGACACTTAGAAACTTTTCTGATGAAAACCACACAATGGATTCCTATGGAAGAAAATAAAAGTTACTGGTAAGAATGCTTAGAATTACTTTTCAGGGTCAGTGCTGTTCTAAAAGATGCAGCACTGGGTTCTCTCCTGATAACAGGTGATTAAATTGGAATTCTTAGTGCAACTGATTTTAGAGGAATATTTGGAAGTTTCAAAAATGGACACTTAGAAACTTTTCTGGTGAAAACCACACAATGGATTCCTATGGAAGGAAATACAAGTTACTGGTAAGTATGCTTAGAATTACTTTTCAGGGTCAGTGCTGGGCTTAAAGATGCAGCCCTAGGTTCTCTCCTGATAACAGGTGAGTAAATCGGAATTCGTAGTTCGGCTGATTTAAGAGGAATATTTGTATGTTTCAAAAACTTGACACTTGGAAACTTTTCTAGTGAAAACCACACAATGGATTCCTATGAAAGGAAATACAAGTTACTGGTAAGTACGCTTAGAATTACTTTTCAGGGTCAGTGCTGTTCTAAAAGATGCAGCACTGGGTTCTCTCCTGATAACAGGTGATTAAATTGGAATTCTTAGTGCAACTGATTTTAGAGGAATATTTGGAAGTTTCAAAAATGGACACTTAGAAACTTTTCTGGTGAAAACCACACAATGGATTCCTGAGGAAGGAAATACAAGTTACTGGTAAGTATGCTTAGAATTACTTTTCAGGGTCAGTGCTGGGCTAAAAGATGCAGCACTGTGTTCTCTCCTGATAACAGGTGAGTAAATTGGAATTCGGAATTCGGCTGATTTTAGAGGAATATTTGTAAGTTTCAAAAATGGACACAAACTTTTCTGGTGAAAACCACACAATGGATTCCTATGGAAAGAAATACTAGTTACTGGTAAGTATGCTTAGAATTACTTTTCAGGGTCAGTGCTGGGCTAAAAGATGCAGCACTGTGTTCTCTCCTGATAACAGGTGAGTAAATCGGAATTCGTAGTTCAACTGACTTCAGAGGAATATTTGTAAGTTTCAAAAATGGACACTTAGAAACTTTTCTGGTGAAAACCACACAATGGATTCCTAAGGAAGGAAATACAAGTTACTGGTAAGTACGCTTAGAATTGCTTTTCAGGGTCAGTGCCGGTCTAAAAGAAGCAGCACTGGGTTCTCTCCTGATAACAGGTGAGTAAATCTGAATTCATAGTTCGGCTTATTTAGAGGAATATTTGTACGTTTCAAAAATGGACACTTAGAAACTTTTCTGGTGAAAACCACACAATGCATTCCTATGGAAGTAAATACAAGTTACTGATAAGTACACTTAGAATTACTTTTCAGGGTCAGTGCTGGGCTAAAAGAGGCAGCTCTAGGTTCTCTCCTGATAACAGGTGAGTAAATCGGAATTCGTAGTTCGGCTGATTTTAGAGGAATATTTGTACAATTAAAAAATGGACACTTAGAAACTTTTCTGGTGAAAACCACGCAATGGATTCCTATGGAAGTTAATACAAGTTACTAATAAGTACGCTTAGAATTACTTTTCAGGGACAGTGCTGGGCTAAAAGATGCAGCACTTGGTTCTCTCCTGAGAACAGGTCAGTAAATTGGAATTCCTAGTACAGCTGATTTTAGAGGAATATTTGTAAGTTTCAAAAATGGACACTTAGAAACTTTCTGGTGAAAACCACACAATGGATTCCTATGGAAGTAAATACAAGTTACTGGTAAGTACACATAGACTTACTATTCAGAGTCAGTGCTCGGCTAAAAGATGCAGCACTGGGTTCTCTCCTGATAACAGGAGAGTAAATCGGAATTCATAGTTCGGGTGATTTTAGAGGAATATTTGTACGTTTCAAAAATGGACACTTAGAAACTTTTCTGGAGAAAACCACACAATGGATTCCTATAGAAGGAAATACAAGTTACTGGTAAGTACACTTAGACTCACTTTTCAGGGTCAGTGCTGGGCTAAAAGATGCAGCAATGGGTTTTTTCCTGATAACAGGTGAGTAAATCGGAATTCGTAGTTCGGCTGATTTTAGAGGAATATTTGTACGTTTCAAAAATGGACACTTAGAAACTTTTCTGGTGAAAACCACACAATGGATTCCTATGGAAGGAAATACAAGTTACTGGTAAGTACGCTTAGAATTACTTTTCAGGATGAGTGCTGGGCTAAAAGATACAGCACTGGGTTCTCTCCTAATAACAGTGGAGTAAATCGGAATTCGTAGTTTGGCTGATTTTAGATTAATATTTGTAAATTTAAAAAATGGACACTTGGAAACTTTTCTGGTGAAAACCACACAATGGATTCCTATGGAAGGAATTACAAGTTACTGGTAAGTACGCTTAGACTTACTTTTCAGGGTCAGTGCTGGTCTAAAAGATTAATCACCAGGTTCTCTCCTGATAACAGATGAGTAAATCGGAATTCGTAGTTCGGGTGACTTTAGAGGAATATTTGTACGATTCAAAAATGGACACTTAGAAACTTTTCTGGTGAAAACCACACAATGGATTACTATGGAAGGAGATACAAGTTACTGGTAAGTATGCTTAAACTTAATATTCAGGGTCAGTGCTGAGCTAACAGATGCAGCACTGGGTTTTCTCCTGATAACAGGTGAATAAATGGGAATTCGTAGTTCGGCTGATTTTAGAGGAATATTTGTACGTTTCAAAAATGGACACTTAGAAACTTTTCTGGTGAAAACCACACAATGGATTCCTGACGAAGGAAATACAAGTTACTGGTAAGTACACTTAGACTTACTATTCAGGGTCAGTGCTGGGCTAAAAGATGCAGCACTGGGTTCTCTCCTGATAACAAGTGAGTAAATCGGAATTCGTAGTTGGGCTGATTTTAGAGGAATATTTGTACGTTTTCAAAATGGACACTTAGAAACATTTTTCTGATGAAAACCTCACAATAGATTCCTATGGAAGAAAATAAAAGTTACTGGTAAGAATGCTTAGAATTACTTGTCAGGGTCAGTGCTGGACTAAAAGATGCAGCACTGGGTTCTCTCCTGATAACAGGTGAGTAAATCGGAATTCATAATTCGGCTGATTTTAGAGGAATATTTGTAAGTTTCAAAAATGGACACAGAAACTTTTCTGGTGAAAACCACACAATGGATTCCTATGGAAGGAAATACAAGTTACTGGTAAGTATGCTTAGAATTACTTTTCAGGGTCAGTGCTGGGCTAAAAGATGCAGCACTGGGTTCTCTCCTGATAACAGGTTCGTAAATCGGAATTCGTAGTTCGGCTGATTTTAGAGGAATATTTGTAAGTTTGAAAAATGGACACTTAGAAACTTTTCTGGTGAAAACCACACAATGGATTCCTATGGAAGGAAATACATGTTACTGGTAAGTACGCTTAGACTTACTATTCGGGGTCCATGCTGAGCTAAAAGATGCAGCACTGGGTTCTCTCCTGATAACAGGTGAGTAAATGGGAATTCGAAGTTTGGCTGATTTTAGAGGAATATTTGTACGTTTCAAAAATGGACACTTAGAAACTTTTCTGGTGAAAACCACACAATGGATTCCTATGGAAGGAAATACAAGTTACTGGTAAGTACGCTTAGAATTACTTTTCAGGGTCAGTGCTGGGCTTAAAGATTCAGCCCTGGGTTCTCTCCTGTTAACAGGTGAGTAAATCGGATTTTGAATTTCAGCTGATTTTAGAATAATATTTGTACGTTTCAAAAATGGACACTTAGAAACTTTTCTGGTGAAAACCACACAATGGATTCCTATGGAAGGAAATACAAGTTACTGGTAAGTACGCTTAGAAATACTTTTCAGGGTCAGTGCTGGGCTAAAAGATGCAGCACTGGGTTCTCTCCTGATAACAGGTGAGTAAATGGGAATTCGCAGTTTGGCTGATTTTAGAGGAATATTTGTAAGTTTCAAAAATGGACACTTAGAAACTTTTCTGGTGAAAACCACACAATGGATTCCTGAGGAAGGAAATACAAGTTACTGGTAAGTATGCTTAGACATACTATTCAGGGTCAATGCTGGGCTAAAAGATTCAGCACTGGGTTCTCTCCTGAAACAGGTGAGTAAATCGGAATTCGTAGATGGGCTGATTTTAGAGGAATATTTGTACGTTTTCAAAATGGACACTTAGACACTTTTCTGACGAAAACCACACAATAGATTCCTATGGAAGAAAATAAAAGTTACTGGTAAGAATGCTTAGAATTACTTTTCAGGGTCAGTGCTGTTCTAAAAGATGCAGCACTGGGTTCTCTCCTGATAACAGGTGAGTAAATCGGAATTCGGAATTCGGCTGATTTTAGAGGAATATTTGTAAGTTTCAAAAATGGACACAGAAACTTTTCTGGTGAAAACCACACAATGGATTCCTATGGAAGGAAATACAAGTTACTGGTAAGTATGCTTAGAATTACTTTTCAGGGTCAGTGCTGGGCTAAAAGATGCAGCACTGTGGTCTCTCATGATAACAGGTGAGTAAATCGGAATTCGTAGTTCAACTGACTTCAGAGGAATATTTGTACATTTCAAAAATGGACACAGAAACTTTTCTGGTGAAAACCACACAATGGATTCCTATGGAAGGAAATACAAGTTACTGGTAAGTACGCTTAGAATTACTTTTCATGATGAGTGCTGGGCTAAAAGATGCATCACTGGGTTCTCTCCTAATAACAGGTGAGTAAATCGGAATTCATAGTTTGGCTGATTTTAGATTAATATTTGTAAATTTAAAAAATGGACACTTGGAAACTTTTCTGGTGAAAACCACACAATGGATTCCTTTGGAAGGAATTACAAGTTACTGGTAAGTACGCTTAGACTTACTTTTCAGGGTCAGTGCTGGTCTAAAAGATTAATCACCAGGTTCTCTCCTGATAACAGATGAGTAAATCGGAATTCGTAGTTCGGGTGACTTTAGAGGAATATTTGTACGATTCAAAAATGGACACTTAGAAACTTTTCTGGTGAAAACCACACAATGGATTACTATGGAAGGAGATACAAGTTACTGGTAAGTACGCTTAGACTTACTATTCAGGGTCAGTGCTGGGCTAAAATATACAGCACTGGGTTCTCTCCTGATAACAGGTGAGTAAATCGGAATTCGTAGTTCGGCTGATTTAGAGGAATATTTGTAAGTTTCAAAAATGGACACTTAGAAACTTTTCTGGTGAAAACCACACAATGGATTCCTATGGAAGGAAATACAAGTTACTAGTAAGTACGCTTAGACTTAATATTCAGGGTCAGTGCTGTGCTAACAGATGCAGCACTGGGTTTTCTCCTGATAACAGGTGAGTAAATGGGAATTCGTAGTTTGGCTGATTTTAGAGGAATATTTGTACGTTTCAAAAATGGACACTTAGAAACTTTTCTGGTGAAAACCACACAATGGATTCCTGAGGAAGGAAATACAAGTTACTGGTAAGTACGCTTATACATACTATTCAGGGTCAGTGCTGGACTAAAAGATTCAGCACTGGGTTCTCTCCTGATAACAGGTGAGTAAATCGGACTTCGTAGTTGGGCTGATTTTAGAGGAATATTTGTACGTTTTCAAAATGGACACTTAGACACTTTTCTGATGAAAACCACACAATAGATTCCTATGGAAGAAAATAAAAGTTACTGGTAAGAATGCTTAGAATTACTTTTCAGGGTCAGTGCTGTTCTAAAAGATGCAGCACTGGGTTCTCTGCTGATAACAGGTGAGTAAATCGGAATTCGGAATTCGGCTTTTTTAGAGGAATATTTGTAAGTTTCAAAAATGGACACAGAAACTTTTCTGGTGAAAACCACACAATGGATTCCTATGGAAGGAAATACAAGTTACTGGTAAGTATGCTTAGAATTACTTTTCAGGGTCAGTGCTGGGCTAAAAGATGCAGCACTGTGGTCTCTCCTGATAACAGGTGAGTAAATCGGAATTCGTAGTTCAACTGACTTCAGAGGAATATTTGTACGTTTCAAAAATGGACACTTAGAAACTTTTCTGGTGAAAACCACACAATGGATTCCTATGGAAGGAAATACAAGTTACTGGTAAGTACGCTTAGAATTACTTTTCAGGATGAGTGCTGGGCTAAAAGATGCAGCACTGGGTTCTCTCCTAATAACAGGTGAGTAAATCAGAATTCATAGTTTGGCTGATTTTAGATTAATATTTGTAAATTTAAAAAATGGACACTTGGAAACTTTTCTGGTGAAAACCACACAATGGATTCCTATGGAAGGAATTACAAGTTACTGGTAAATACGCTTAGACTTACTTTTCAGGGTCAGTGCTGGTCTAAAAGATTAATCACCAGGTTCTCTCCTGATAACAGATGAGTAAATCGGAATTCGTAGTTCGGGTGACTTTAGAGGAATATTTGTACGATTCAAAAATGGACACTTAGAAACTTTTCTGGTGAAAACCACACAATGGATTACTATGGAAGGAGATACAAGTTACTGGTAAGTACGCTTAGACTTACTATTCAGGGTCAGTGCTGGGCTAAAATATACAGCACTGGGTTCTCTCCTGATAACAGGTGAGTAAATCGGAATTCATAGTTCGGCTGATTTAGAGGAATATTTGTAAGTTTCAAAAATGGACACTTAGAAACTTTTCTGGTGAAAACCACACAATGGATTCCTATGGAAGGAAATACAAGTTACTGGTAAGTACGCTTAGAATTACTTTTCAGGGTCAGTGCTGGGCTAAAAGATGCAGCACTGGGTTCTCTCCTGATAACAGGTGAGTAAATGGGAATTCGCAGTTTGGCTGATTTTAGAGGAATATTTGTAAGTTTCAAAAATGGACACTTAGAAACTTTTCTGGTGAAAACCACACAATGGATTCCTGAGGAAGGAAATACAAGTTACTGGTAAGTATGCTTAGACATACTATTCAGGGTCAATGCTGGGCTAAAAGATTCAGCACTGGGTTCTCTCCTGAAACAGGTGAGTAAATCGGAATTCGTAGATGGGCTGATTTTAGAGGAATATTTGTACGTTTTCAAAATGGACACTTAGACACTTTTCTGACGAAAACCACACAATAGATTCCTATGGAAGAAAATAAAAGTTACTGGTAAGAATGCTTAGAATTACTTTTCAGGGTCAGTGCTGTTCTAAAAGATGCAGCACTGGGTTCTCTGCTGATAACAGGTGAGTAAATCGGAATTCGGAATTCGGCTGATTTTAGAGGAATATTTGTAAGTTTCAAAAATGGACACAGAAACTTTTCTGGTGAAAACCACACAATGGATTCCTATGGAAGGAAATACAAGTTACTGGTAAGTATGCTTAGAATTACTTTTCAGGGTCAGTGCTGGGCTAAAAGATGCAGCACTGTGGTCTCTCCTGATAACAGGTGAGTAAATCGGAATTCGTAGTTCAACTGACTTCAGAGGAATATTTGTACGTTTCAAAAATGGACACTTAGAAACTTTTCTGGTGAAAACCACACAATGGATTCCTATGGAAGGAAATACAAGTAACTGGTAAGTACGCTTAGAATTACTTTTCAGGATGAGTGCTGGGCTAAAAGATGCAGCACTGGGTTCTCTCCTAATAACAGGTGAGTAAATCAGAATTCATAGTTTGGCTGATTTTAGATTAATATTTGTAAATTTAAAAAATGGACACTTGGAAACTTTTCTGGTGAAAACCACACAATGGATTCCTATGGAAGGAATTACAAGTTACTGGTAAATACGCTTAGACTTACTTTTCAGGGTCAGTGCTGGTCTAAAAGATTAATCACCAGGTTCTCTCCTGATAACAGATCAGTAAATCGGAATTCGTAGTTCGGGTGACTTTAGAGGAATATTTGTACGATTCAAAAATGGACACTTAGAAACTTTTTTGGTGAAAACCACACAATGGATTACTATGGAAGGAGATACAAGTTACTGGTAAGTACGCTTAGACTTACTATTCAGGGTCAGTGCTGGGCTAAAATATACAGCACTGGGTTCTCTCCTGATAACAGGTGAGTAAATCGGAATTCGTAGTTCGGCTGATTTAGAGGAATATTTGTAAATTTCAAAAATGGACACTTAGAAACTTTTCTGGTGAAAACCACACAATGGATTCCTATGGAAGGAAATACAAGTTACTAGTAAGTACGCTTAGACTTAATATTCAGGGTCAGTGCTGAGCTAACAGATGCAGCACTGGGTTTTCTCCTGATAACAGGTGAGTAAATGGGAATTCGTAGTTTGGCTGATTTTAGAGGAATATTTGTACGTTTCAAAAATGGACACTTAGAAACTTTTCTGGTGAAAACCACACAATGGATTCCTGAGGAAGGAAATACAAGTTACTGGTAAGTACGCTTAGACATACTATTCAGGGTCAGTGCTGGACTAAAAGATTCAGCACTGGGTTCTCTCCTGATAACAGGTGAGTAAATCGGACTTCGTAGTTGGGCTGATTTTAGAGGAATATTTGTACGTTTTCAAAATGGACACTTAGACACTTTTCTGATGAAAACCACACAATAGATTCCTATGGAAGAAAATAAAAGTTACTGGTAAGAATGCTTAGAATTACTTTTCAGGGTCAGTGCTGTTCTAAAAGATGCAGCACTGGGTTCTCTCCTGATAACAGGTGAGTAAATCGGAATTCGGAATTCGGCTGATTTTAGAGGAATATTTGTAAGTTTCAAAAATGGACACAGAAACTTTTCTGGTGAAAACCACACAATGGATTCCTATGGAAGGAAATACAAGTTACTGGTAAGTATGCTTAGAATTACTTTTCAGGGTCAGTGCTGGGCTAAAAGATGCAGCACTGTGGTCTCTCCTGATAACAGGTGAGTAAATCGGAATTCGTAGTTCAACTGACTTCAGAGGAATATTTGTACGTTTCAAAAATGGACACTTAGAAACTTTTCTGGTGAAAACCACACAATGGATTCCTATGGAAGGAAATACAAGTTACTGGTAAGTACGCTTAGAATTACTTTTCAGGATGAGTGCTGGGCTAAAAGATGCAGCACTGGGTTCTCTCCTAATAACAGGTGAGTAAATCGGAATTCGTAGTTTGGCTGATTTTAGATTAATATTTGTAAATTTAAAAAATGGACACTTGGAAACTTTTCTGGAGAAAACCACACAATGGATTCCTATGGAAGTAATTACAAGTTACTGGTAAGTACGCTTAGACTTACTTTTCAGGGTCAGTGCTGGTCTAAAAGATTAATCACCAGGTTCTCTCCTGATAACAGATGAGTAAATCGGAATTCGTAGTTCGGGCGACTTTAGAGGAATATTTGTACGATTCAAAAATGGACACTTAGAAACTTTTCTGGTGAAAACTACACAATGGATTACTATGGAAGGAGATACAAGTTACTGGTAAGTACGCTTAGACTTACTATTCAGGGTCAGTGCTGGGCTAAAATATACAGCACTGGGTTCTCTCCTGATAACAGGTGAGTAAATCGGAATTCGTAGTTCGGCTGATTTAGAGGAATATTTGTAAGTTTCAAAAATTGACACTTAGAAACTTTTCTGGTGAAAACCACACAATGGATTCCTATGGAAGGAAATACAAGTTACTAGTAAGTACGCTTAGACTTAATATTCAGGGTCAGTGCTGAGCTAACAGATGCAGCACTGGGTTTTCTCCTGATAACAGGTGAGTAAATGGGAATTCGTAGTTTGGCTGATTTTAGAGGAATATTTGTACGTTTCAAAAATGGACACTTAGAAACTTTTCTGGTGAAAACCACACAATGGATTCCTGAGGAAGGAAATACAAGTTACTGGTAAGTACGCTTAGACATACTATTCAGGGTCAGTGCTGGACTAAAAGATTCAGCACTGGGTTCTCTCCTGATAACAGGTGAGTAAATCGGACTTCGTAGTTGGGCTGATTTTAGAGGAATATTTGTACGTTTTCAAAATGGACACTTAGAAACATTTCTGATGAAAACCACACAATAGATTCCTATGGAAGAAAATAAAAGTTACTGGTAAGAATGCTTAGAATTACTTTTCAGGGTCAGTGCTGTTCTAAAAGATGCAGCACTGGGTTCTCTCCTGATAACAGGTGATTAAATCGGAATTCTTAATGCAACTGATTTTAGAGGAATATTTGGAAGTTTCAAAAATGGACACTTAGAAACTTTTCTGGTGAAAACCACACAATGGATTCCTATAGAAGGAAATACAAGTTACTGGTAAGTACGCTTAGAATTACTTTTCAGGGTCAGTGCTGGGCTTAAAGATGCAGCCCTGGGTACTCTCCTGATAACAGGAGAGTAAATCGGATTTTGAATTTCAGCTGATTTTAGAATAATATTTGTACGTTTCAAAAATGGACACTTAGAAACTTTTCTGGTGAAAACCACACAATGGATTCCTGTGGAAGGAAATACAAGTTACTGGTAAGTACGCTTAGAATTACTTTTCAGGGTCAGTGCTGGGCTAAAAGATGCAGCACTGGGTTCTCTCCTGATAACAGGTGAGTAAATGGGAATTCGCAGTTTGGCTGATTTTAGAGGAATATTTGTAAGTTTCAAAAATGGACACTTAGAAACTTTTCTGGTGAAAATCACACAATGGATTCCTGAGGAAGGAAATACACGTTACTGGTAAGTATGCTTAGACATACTATTCAGGGTCAGTGCTGGGCTAAAAGATTCAGCACTGGGTTCTCTCCTGATAACAGGTGAGTAAATTGGAATTCGTAGTTGGGCTGATTTTAGAGGAAGATTTGTACGTTTTCAAAATGGACACTTAGAAACTTTTCTGATGAAAACCACACAATAGATTCCTATGGAAGAAAATAAAAGTTACTGGTAAGAATGATTAGAATTACTTTTCAGGGTCAGTGCTGTTCTAAAAGATGCAGCACTGGGTTCTCTCCTGATAACAGGTGAGTAAATCGGAATTCGGCTGATTTTAGAGGAATATTTGTAAGTTTAAAAAATGGACACAGAAACTTTTCTGGTGAAAACCTTACAATGGATTCCTATGGAAGTAAATACAAGTTACTGATAAGTACACTTAGAATTACTTTACAGGTTCAGTGCTGGGCTAAAAGAGGCAGCTCTAGGTTCTCTCCTGATAACAGGTGAGTAAATCGGAATTCATAGTTCGGCTGATTTAGAGGAATATTTGTAAGTTTCAAAAATGGACACTTAGAAACTTTTCTGGTGAAAACCACACAATGGATTCCTATGGAAGGAAATACAAGTTACTGGTAAGTACGCTTAGAATTACTTTTCAGGGTCAGTGCTGGGCTAAAAGATGCAGCACTGGGTTCTCTCCTGATAACAGGTGAGTAAATGGGAATTCGCAGTTTGGCTGATTTTAGAGGAATATTTGTAAGTTTCAAAAATGGACACTTAGAAACTTTTCTGGTGAAAACCACACAATGGATTCCTGAGGAAGGAAATACAAGTTACTGGTAAGTATGCTTAGACATACTATTCAGGGTCAATGCTGGGCTAAAAGATTCAGCACTGGGTTCTCTCCTGAAACAGGTGAGTAAATCGGAATTCGTAGATGGGCTGATTTTAGAGGAATATTTGTACGTTTTCAAAATGGACACTTAGACACTTTTCTGACGAAAACCACACAATAGATTCCTATGGAAGAAAATAAAAGTTACTGGTAAGAATGCTTAGAATTACTTTTCAGGGTCAGTGCTGTTCTAAAAGATGCAGCACTGGGTTCTCTGCTGATAACAGGTGAGTAAATCGGAATTCGGAATTCGGCTGATTTTAGAGGAATATTTGTAAGTTTCAAAAATGGACACAGAAACTTTTCTGGTGAAAACCACACAATGGATTCCTATGGAAGGAAATACAAGTTACTGGTAAGTATGCTTAGAATTACTTTTCAGGGTCAGTGCTGGGCTAAAAGATGCAGCACTGTGGTCTCTCCTGATAACAGGTGAGTAAATCGGAATTCGTAGTTCAACTGACTTCAGAGGAATATTTGTACGTTTCAAAAATGGACACTTAGAAACTTTTCTGGTGAAAACCACACAATGGATTCCTATGGAAGGAAATACAAGTAACTGGTAAGTACGCTTAGAATTACTTTTCAGGATGAGTGCTGGGCTAAAAGATGCAGCACTGGGTTCTCTCCTAATAACAGGTGAGTAAATCAGAATTCATAGTTTGGCTGATTTTAGATTAATATTTGTAAATTTAAAAAATGGACACTTGGAAACTTTTCTGGTGAAAACCACACAATGGATTCCTATGGAAGGAATTACAAGTTACTGGTAAATACGCTTAGACTTACTTTTCAGGGTCAGTGCTGGTCTAAAAGATTAATCACCAGGTTCTCTCCTGATAACAGATGAGTAAATCGGAATTCGTAGTTCGGGTGACTTTAGAGGAATATTTGTACGATTCAAAAATGGACACTTAGAAACTTTTTTGGTGAAAACCACACAATGGATTACTATGGAAGGAGATACAAGTTACTGGTAAGTACGCTTAGACTTACTATTCAGGGTCAGTGCTGGGCTAAAATATACAGCACTGGGTTCTCTCCTGATAACAGGTGAGTAAATCGGAATTCGTAGTTCGGCTGATTTAGAGGAATATTTGTAAATTTCAAAAATGGACACTTAGAAACTTTTCTGGTGAAAACCACACAATGGATTCCTATGGAAGGAAATACAAGTTACTAGTAAGTACGCTTAGACTTAATATTCAGGGTCAGTGCTGAGCTAACAGATGCAGCACTGGGTTTTCTCCTGATAACAGGTGAGTAAATGGGAATTCGTAGTTTGGCTGATTTTAGAGGAATATTTGTACGTTTCAAAAATGGACACTTAGAAACTTTTCTGGTGAAAACCACACAATGGATTCCTGAGGAAGGAAATACAAGTTACTGGTAAGTACGCTTAGACATACTATTCAGGGTCAGTGCTGGACTAAAAGATTCAGCACTGGGTTCTCTCCTGATAACAGGTGAGTAAATCGGACTTCGTAGTTGGGCTGATTTTAGAGGAATATTTGTACGTTTTCAAAATGGACACTTAGACACTTTTCTGATGAAAACCACACAATAGATTCCTATGGAAGAAAATAAAAGTTACTGGTAAGAATGCTTAGAATTACTTTTCAGGGTCAGTGCTGTTCTAAAAGATGCAGCACTGGGTTCTCTCCTGATAACAGGTGAGTAAATCGGAATTCGGAATTCGGCTGATTTTAGAGGAATATTTGTAAGTTTCAAAAATGGACACAGAAACTTTTCTGGTGAAAACCACACAATGGATTCCTATGGAAGGAAATACAAGTTACTGGTAAGTATGCTTAGAATTACTTTTCAGGGTCAGTGCTGGGCTAAAAGATGCAGCACTGTGGTCTCTCCTGATAACAGGTGAGTAAATCGGAATTCGTAGTTCAACTGACTTCAGAGGAATATTTGTACGTTTCAAAAATGGACACTTAGAAACTTTTCTGGTGAAAACCACACAATGGATTCCTATGGAAGGAAATACAAGTTACTGGTAAGTACGCTTAGAATTACTTTTCAGGATGAGTGCTGGGCTAAAAGATGCAGCACTGGGTTCTCTCCTAATAACAGGTGAGTAAATCGGAATTCGTAGTTTGGCTGATTTTAGATTAATATTTGTAAATTTAAAAAATGGACACTTGGAAACTTTTCTGGAGAAAACCACACAATGGATTCCTATGGAAGTAATTACAAGTTACTGGTAAGTACGCTTAGACTTACTTTTCAGGGTCAGTGCTGGTCTAAAAGATTAATCACCAGGTTCTCTCCTGATAACAGATGAGTAAATCGGAATTCGTAGTTCGGGCGACTTTAGAGGAATATTTGTACGATTCAAAAATGGACACTTAGAAACTTTTCTGGTGAAAACTACACAATGGATTACTATGGAAGGAGATACAAGTTACTGGTAAGTACGCTTAGACTTACTATTCAGGGTCAGTGCTGGGCTAAAATATACAGCACTGGGTTCTCTCCTGATAACAGGTGAGTAAATCGGAATTCGTAGTTCGGCTGATTTAGAGGAATATTTGTAAGTTTCAAAAATTGACACTTAGAAACTTTTCTGGTGAAAACCACACAATGGATTCCTATGGAAGGAAATACAAGTTACTAGTAAGTACGCTTAGACTTAATATTCAGGGTCAGTGCTGAGCTAACAGATGCAGCACTGGGTTTTCTCCTGATAACAGGTGAGTAAATGGGAATTCGTAGTTTGGCTGATTTTAGAGGAATATTTGTACGTTTCAAAAATGGACACTTAGAAACTTTTCTGGTGAAAACCACACAATGGATTCCTGAGGAAGGAAATACAAGTTACTGGTAAGTACGCTTAGACATACTATTCAGGGTCAGTGCTGGACTAAAAGATTCAGCACTGGGTTCTCTCCTGATAACAGGTGAGTAAATCGGACTTCGTAGTTGGGCTGATTTTAGAGGAATATTTGTACGTTTTCAAAATGGACACTTAGAAACATTTCTGATGAAAACCACACAATAGATTCCTATCGAAGAAAATAAAAGTTACTGGTAAGAATGCTTAGAATTACTTTTCAGGGTCAGTGCTGTTCTAAAAGATGCAGCACTGGGTTCTCTCCTGATAACAGGTGATTAAATCGGAATTCTTAATGCAACTGATTTTAGAGGAATATTTGGAAGTTTCAAAAATGGACACTTAGAAACTTTTCTGGTGAAAACCACACAATGGATTCCTATAGAAGGAAATACAAGTTACTGGTAAGTACGCTTAGAATTACTTTTCAGGGTCAGTGCTGGGCTTAAAGATGCAGCCCTGGGTACTCTCCTGATAACAGGAGAGTAAATCGGATTTTGAATTTCAGCTGATTTTAGAATAATATTTGTACGTTTCAAAAATGGACACTTAGAAACTTTTCTGGTGAAAACCACACAATGGATTCCTGTGGAAGGAAATACAAGTTACTGGTAAGTACGCTTAGAATTACTTTTCAGGGTCAGTGCTGGGCTAAAAGATGCAGCACTGGGTTCTCTCCTGATAACAGGTGAGTAAATGGGAATTCGCAGTTTGGCTGATTTTAGAGGAATATTTGTAAGTTTCAAAAATGGACACTTAGAAACTTTTCTGGTGAAAATCACACAATGGATTCCTGAGGAAGGAAATACACGTTACTGGTAAGTATGCTTAGACATACTATTCAGGGTCAGTGCTGGGCTAAAAGATTCAGCACTGGGTTCTCTCCTGATAACAGGTGAGTAAATTGGAATTCGTAGTTGGGCTGATTTTAGAGGAAGATTTGTACGTTTTCAAAATGGACACTTAGAAACTTTTCTGATGAAAATCACACAATAGATTCCTATGGAAGAAAATAAAAGTTACTGGTAAGAATGATTAGAATTACTTTTCAGGGTCAGTGCTGTTCTAAAAGATGCAGCACTGGGTTCTCTCCTGATAACAGGTGAGTAAATCGGAATTCGGCTGATTTTAGAGGAATATTTGTAAGTTTAAAAAATGGACACAGAAACTTTTCCGGTGAAAACCTTACAATGGATTCCTATGGAAGTAAATACAAGTTACTGATAAGTACACTTAGAATTACTTTACAGGTTCAGTGCTGGGCTAAAAGAGGCAGCTCTAGGTTCTCTCCTGATAACAGGTGAGTAAATCGGAATTCGTAGTTCGGCTGATTTTAGAGGAATATTTGTACAATTAAAAAATGGACACTTAGAAACTTTTCTGGTGAAAACTACGCAATGGATTCCTATGGAATTTAATACAAGTTACTGATAAGTACGCTTAGAATTACTTTTCAGGGTCAGTGCTGGGCTAAAAGATGCAGCACTGGGTTCTCTCCTGAGAACAGGTCAGTAAATTGGAATTCGTAGTACGGCTGATTTAAGAGGAATATTTGTAAGTTTCAAAAATGGACACTTAGAAACTTTCTGGTGAAAACCACACAATGGATTCCTATGGAAGGAAATAGAAGTTACTGGTAAGTACACATAGACTTACTATTCAGAGTCAGTGCTCGGCTAAAAGATGCAGCACTGGGTTCTCTCCTGATAACAGGAGAGTAAATCGGAATTCATAGTTCGGCTGATTTTAGAGGAATATTTGTACGTTTCAAAAATAGACACTTAGAAACTTTTCTGGAGAAAACCACACAATGGATTCCTATAGAAGGAAATACAAGTTACTGGTAAGTACACTTAGACTCACTTTTCAGGGTCAGTGCTGGGCTAAAAGATGCAGCACTGGGTTTTTTCCTGATAACAGGTGAGTAAATCGGAATTCGTAGTTCGGCTGATTTTAGAGGAATATTTGTACGTGTCAAAAATGGACACTTAGAAACTTTTCTGGTGAAAACCACACAATGGATTGCTATGGAAGGAAATACAAGTTACTGGTAAGTACGCTTAGAATTACTTTTCAGGATCAGTGCTGGGCTAAAAGATGCAGCACTGGGTTCTCTCCTAATAACAGGTGAGTAAATCGGAATTCGTAGTTTGGCTGATTTTAGATTAATATTTGTAAATTTAAAAAATGGACACTTGGAAACTTTTCTGGTGAAAACCTTACAATGGATTCCTATGGAAGGAATTACAAGTTACTGGTAAGTACGCTTAGACTTACTTTTCAGGGTCAGTGCTGGTCTAAAAGATTAATCACCAGGTTCTCTCCTGATAACAGATGAGTAAATCGGAATTCGTAGTTCGGGTGACTTTAGAGGAATATTTGTACGATTCAAAAATGGACACTTAGAAACTTTTCTGGTGAAAACCATACAATGGATTACTATGGAAGGAGATACAAGTTACTGGTAAGTACGCTTAGACTTACTATTCAGGGTCAGTGCTGGGCTAAAATATGCAGCACTGGGTTCTCTCCTGATAACAGGTGAGTAAATCGGAATTCGTAGTTCAGCTGATTTAGAGGAATATTTGTAAGTTTCAAAAATGGACACTTAGAAACTTTTCTGGTGAAAACCACATAATGGATTCCTATGGAAGGAAATACAAGTTACTAGTAAGTATGCTTAGACTTACTCTTCAGGGTCAGTGCTGAGCTAACAGATGCAGCACTGGGTTTTCTCCTGATAACAGGTGAGTAAATGGGAATTCGTAGTTCGGCTGATTTTAGAGGAATATCTGTACGTTTCAAAAATGGACACTTAGAAACTTTTCTGGTGAAAACCACACAATGGATTCCTGACGAAGGAAATACAAGTTACTGGTAAGTACGCTTAGACTTACTATTCAGGGTCAGTGCTGGGCTAAAAGATGCAGCACTGGGTTCTCTCCTGATAACAGGTGAGTAAATCGGAATTCGTAGTTGGGCTGATTTTAGAGGAATATTTGTACGTTTTCAAAATGGACACTTAGAAACATTTTTCTGATGAAAACCTCACAATGGATTCCTATGGAAGAAAATAAAAGTTACTGGTAAGAATGCTTAGAATTACTTTTCAGGGTCAGTGCTGGTCTAAAAGATGCAGCACTGGGTTCTCTCCTGATAACAGGTGAGTAAATCGGAATTCATAATTCGGCTGATTTTAGAGGAATATTTGTAAGTTTCAAAAATGGACACAGAAACTTTTCTGGTGAAAACCACGCAATGGATTCCTATGGAAGGAAATACAAGTTACTGGTAAGTATGCTTAGAATTACTTTTCAGGGTCAGTGCTGGGCTAAAAGATGCAGCACTGGGTTCTCTCATGATAACAGGTTCGTAAATCGGAATTCGTAGTTCGGCTGATTTTAGAGGAATATTTGTAAGTTTGAAAAATGGACACTTAGAAACTTTTCTGGTGAAAACCACACAATGGATTCCTGAGGAAGGAAATACAAGTTACTGGTAAGTACGCTTAGACATACTATTCAGGGTCAGTGCTGGACTAAAAGATTCAGCACTGGGTTCTCTCCTGATAACAGGTGAGTAAATCAGAATTCGTAGTTGGGCTGATTTTAGAGGAATATTTGTACTTTTTCAAAATGGACACTTAGAAACTTTTCTGATGAAAACCACACAATAGATTCCTATGGAAGAAAATAAAAGTTACTGGTAAGAATGCTTAGAATTACTTTTCAGGGTCAGTGCTGTTCTAAAAGATGCAGCACTGGGTTCTCTCCTGATAACAGGTGATTAAATCGGAATTCTTAGTGCAACTGATTTTAGAGGAATATTTGTACGTTTAAAAAATGGACACTTAGAAACTTTTCTGGTGAAAACCACACAATGGATTCCTATGGAAGGAAATACAAGTTACTGGTAAGTACGCTTAGAATTACTTTTCAGGGTCAGTGCTGGGCTTAAAGATGCAGCCCTGGGTTCTCTCCTGATAACAGGTGAGTAAATCGGATTTTGAATTTCAGCTGATTTTAGAATAATATTTGTACGTTTAAAAAATGGACACTTAGAAACTTTTCTGGTGAAAACCACACAATGGATTCCTGTGGAAGGAAATACAAGTTACTGGTAAGTACGCTTAGAATTACTTTTCAGGGTCAGTGCTGGGCTAAAAGATGCAGCACTGGGTTCTCTCCTGATAACAGGTGAGTAAATGGGAATTCGTAGTTCGGCTGATTTTAGAGGAATATTTGTACGTTTCAAAAATGGACACTTAGAAACTTTTCTGGTTAAAACCACACAATGGATTCCTATGGAAGGAAATGCAAGTTACTGGTAAGTACGCTTAGACTTACTATTCAGGGTCAGTGCTGGGCTAAAAGATGCAGCACTGGGTTCTCTCCTGATAACAGGTGAGTAAATCGGAATTTGTAGTTGGGCTGATTTTAGAGGACTATTTGTACGTTTTCAAAATGGACACTTAGAAACATTTTTCTGATGAAAACCTCACAATGGATTCCTATGGAAGAAAATAAAAGTTTCCGGTAAGAATGCTTAGAATTACTTTTCAGGGTCAGTGCTGGTCTAAAAGATGCAGCACTGGGTTCTCTCCTGATAACAGGTGAGTAAATCGTAATTCGTAATTCGGCTGATTTTAGAGGAATATTTGTAAGTTTCAAAAATGGACACAAACTTTTCTGGTGAAAACCACACAATGGATTCCTATGGAAGGAAATGCAAGTTACTGGTATGTACGCTTAGACTTACTTTTCAGGGTCAGTGCTGGGCTAAACGATGCAGCACTGGGTTCTCTCCTGATAACAGGTGAGTAAATCGGAATTCGTAGTTCAGCTGACTTTAGAGGAATATTTGTAAGTTTCAAAAATGGACACAGAATCTTTTCTCTTAAAAACCATGCAATGGATTCCTATAGATGGATATACAAGTTGCAGGTAAGTACGCTTAGTCTTACTTTTCAGGGTCAGTGCTAGGCTAAAACATGCAGCACTGGGTTCTCTCCTGATGACAGGTGAGTAAATCGGAATTCGTATTTCGGCTGATTTTGGAGGAATATTTGTATGTTTAAAAAATGGACAATTAGAAACTTTTCTGGTGAAAACCACACAATGGATTCCTATGGAAGGAAATACAAGTTACTGGTAAGTACGCTTAGAATTGCTTTTCAGGGTCAGTGCTGGGCTAAAAGATGCAGCACTGGGTTCTCTCCTGATAACAGGTGAGTAAATCGTAATTCGTAGTTTGGCTGATTTTAGAGGAATATTTGTATATTTCAAAAATGGACACTTAGAAACTTTTCTGTTGAAAACCACACATTGGATTCCTATGGAAGGAAATAAAAGTTACTGGTAAGAACGCTTAGAATTACTTTTCAGGGTCAGTGCTGGGCTAAAAGATGCAGAACTGGGTTCTCTCCTGATAACAGGTGAGTAAATCGGAATTCGTAGTTCAGCTGACTTTAGAGGAATATTTGTAAGTTTCAAAAATGGACACAGAAACTTTTCTGGTGAAAACCATGCAATGGATTCCTATGGAAGGAAATACAAGTTGCTGGTAAGTAAGCTCAGTCTTACTTTTCAGGGTCAGTGCTGTGCTAAAACATGCAGCACTGGGTTCTCTCCTGATAACAGGTGAGTAAATCGTAATTTGTAGTTCGGCTGCTTTTAGAGGAATATTTGTACATTTCAAAAATGGACACTTAGAAGATGCAGCCCTGGGTTCTCTCCTGATAACAGGTGAGTGAATCAGTATTCGTATTTCGGCTGAGTTTAGAGGAATATTTGTACATTTCAAAAATGGACACTTATAAACTTTTCTGGTGAAAACCACACAATGGAATCCTATGGAAGGAAATACAAGTTACTGGTAAGTACGCTTTAAATTAGTTTTCAGGGTAAGTGCTGGGCTAAAAGATGTAGCACTGGGTTCTCTCCTAAGAACAGGTGAGTAAAGAGGATTCGTAGTTTGGCTGATTTTATAGGAATATTTGTAAATTTCAAAAATGGACACTTAGAAACTTTTTGGGTGAAAACCACACAATGGATTCCTATGGAAGGAAATACAAGTTACTGGTAAGTACACTTAGAATTACTTTTCAGGGTCAGTGCTGGGCTAAAACATGCAGCACTGGGTTCTCTCCTGATAACAGGTGAGTAAATCGGAATTCGTAGTTCGGCTGATTTTGGAGGAATATTTGTACGTTTCAAAAATGGACACTTAGAAACTTTTCTGGTGAAAACCACACAATAGATTCCTATGGAAGGAAATACAAGTTACTGGTAAGTACGCTTAGAATTGCTTTTCAGGGTCAGTGCTGGGCTAAAAGATGCAGCACTGGGTTCTCTCCTGATAACAGGTGAGTAAATCGTAATTCGTAGTTTGGCTGATTTTAGAGGAATATTTGTATATTTCAAAAATGGACACTTAGAAACTTTTCTGTTGAAAACCACACATTGGATTCCTATGGAAGGAAATACAAGTTACTGGTAAGAACGCTTAGAATTACTTTTCAGGGTCAGTGCTGGGCTAAAAGATGCAGCACTGGGTTCTCTCCTGATAACATGTGAGTAAATCGGAATTCGTAGTTCAGCTGACTTTAGAGGAATATTTGTAAGTTTCAAAAATGGACACAGAAACTTTTCTGGTGAAAACCATGCAATGGATTCCTATGGAAGGAAATACAAGTTGCAGGTAAGTTCGCTTAGTCTTACTTTTCAGGGTCAGTGCTGGGCTAAAATATGCAGCACTGGGTTCTCTCCTGATAACAGGTGAGTAAATCGGAATTCGTAGTTCGGCTGATTTTAGAGGAATATTTGTAAGTTTCAAAAATAGACACTTAGAAACTTTTCTGGTGAAAATCACACAATGGATTCCTATCGAAGGAAATACAAGTCACTGGTAAATACGCTTAGATTTACTTTTCAGGGTCATTGCTTAGCTAAAAGATGCAGCACAGGGTTCTCTCCTGATAACAGGTGACTAAATCGGAATTCGTAGTTTGGCTGATTATAGAGGAATATTTGTAAGTTTCAAAAATGGACACTTAGAAACTTTACTGGTGAAACCCACACAATGGTTTCCTATGGAAGGAAATACAAGTTACTGGTAAGTATGCTTAGAATTACTTTTCAGGGTCAGTGCTGGGCTAAAAGTTGCAGCCCTGAGTTCTCTCCTGATAACAGGTGAGTAAATCAGAATTCTATTTCTGCTGATTAAAGAGGAATATTTGTACGTTTCAAAAATGGACACTTAGAAACTTTTCTGGTGAAAACCACACAATGGATTCCTATGGAAGGAAATACAAGTTACTGGTAAGTATGCTTAGAATTACTCTTCATGGTCAGTGCTGGTCTAAAAGATGCAGCACTGGGTTCTCTCCTGATAACAGGTGATTAAATCGGAATTCGTAGTGCAAGTGATTTTAGAGGAATATTTGTAGGTTTCAAAAATGGACACTTATTAACTTTTCTGGTGAAAACCACACAATGGATTCCTACGGAAGGAAATATAAGTTACTGGTAAGTACGCTTAAAATTACTTTTCAGGGTGAGTGCTGGGCTAAAAGATTCAGCACTGGGACCTCTCCTGATAACATGTGAGTAAATCAGAATTCTTAGTTCGTCTGATTTTAGAGGAATATTTGTACGTTTCAAAAATGGACACTTAGAAACTTTTCTGGTAGAAACCACACAATGGATTCCTATGGAAACAAATACAAGTTACTGGTAAATACGCTTAGAATTACTTTTCAGGGTCAGTGCATGGCTAAAAGATGCAGCACTGGGTTCTCTCTGATAACAGGTGAATTAATCGGAATTCATAGTTCAGCTGATTTTAGAGGAATATTTGTAAGTTTCAAAAATAGACACTTAGAAACTTTTCTGATGAAAACAACACAATGGATTCCTATGGAAGGAAATACAAGTTACTGGTAAATATGCTTAGAATTACTTTTCAGGGTCAATGCTTGGCTAAAAGACGCAGCACTGGGTTCTCTCTGATAACAGGTGAATAAATCGGAATTCATAGTTCAGCTGATTTTAGAGGCATATTTGTAAGTTTCAAAAATAGGCACTTAGAAACATTTCTGGTGAAAACCACACAATGGATTCCTATGGAAGGAAATACAAGTTACTGGTAAGTAAGCTTAGACTTACATTTCAGGGTCAGTGCTGGGCTAAAAGATGCAGCACTGGGACCTCTCCTGATAACATGTGAGTAAATCAGAATTCTTAGTTCATCTGATTTTAGAGGAATATTTGTACGTTTAAAAAACTGGACACTTAGAAACTTTTCTATTAAAAACCACACAATGAATTCCTATGGAAGCAAATACAAGTTACTGGTAAATACGCTTAGATTTACTTTTCAGGGTCAGTGCTTGGCTAAAAGATGCAGCACTGGGTTCTCTCTGTTAACAGGTGAATAAATCGGAATTCATAGTTCAGCTGATTTTAGAGGAATATTTGTAAGTTTCAAAAATAGACACTTAGAAACTTTTCTGGTGAAAACCACACAATGGATTCCTATGGAAGGAAATACAATTTACTGGTAAGTACGCTTAGACTTACTTTTCAGGGTCAGTGCTGGGCTAAAAGATGCAGCACAGGGTTCTCTCCTGATAACAGGTGGTTAAATTGGAATTCATTGTTTGGCTGATTATAGAGGAATATTTGTACGTTTCAAAAATGGACACAGAAACTTTTCTGGTGAAAACCACACAATGAATTCCTATGGAAGGAAATACAAGTTGCTTGTAAGTATGCTTAGAATTTCTTTTCAGGGTCAGTGCTGGGCTAAAAGATGCGTTACAACATGGAGTCTGGCTATCCTGGCTGATGACGGCTGATAGCCAGAAACCGGTCCTAGGATGCTTGATTCCGGTCCAGGGAAGACATGGCTTGGCAGTTCGGGCTGGACTGTTCCCATGAGGCACAGGGTCAAGACTGATTTGCATATGGCCATGTCTGAACTGGGGTGGTGTAGTGGGCAAAAGAACGATGGATTTAACCCAGATCTCTTGACTGGGGGAGAATGTCTGCATTGTCAGCATTCCGTCCATCATTTGTTTGTTGTAACGCTTTTCGCCCTAAGTGGGATGGGTATTCCCAGACGTGGGACCCGTGCTCACTACGCCACTGGAGTCAAGCTATCCTGGCTGATGACGGCTGATAGCCAGAAACCGGTCCTAGGATGCTTGATTCCGGTCCAGGGAAGACATGGCTTGACAGTTCGGGCTGGACTGTTCCCATGAGGCACAGGGTCAAGACTGATTTGCATATGGCCATGTCTGAACTGGGGTGGTGTAGTGGGCAAAAGAACGATGGATTTAACCCAGATCTCTTGACTGGGGGAGAATGTCTGCATTGTCAGCATTCCGTCCATCATTTGTTTGTTGTAAGGGCTAAAAGATGCAGCACTGGGTTCTCCCCTGATAACAGGTGAGTAAATGGGAATTCTATTTCGGCTGATTTTAGAGGAATATTTGTACGTTTCAAAAATGGACACTTCGATACTTTTCTGGTGAAAACCACACAATGGATTCCTATGGAAGGAAATACAAGTTACTGGTATGTACGCTTAGAATTACTCTTCATGATCAGTGCTGGTCTAAAAGATGCAGCACTGGGTTCTCGCCTGATAACAGGTGATTAAATTGGAATTCGTAGTGCAACTGATTTTAGAGGAATATTTGTACGTTTCAAAAATGGACACCTGGAAACTTTTCTGGTGAAAACCACACAATGGATTCCTATGGAAGGAAATACAAGTTACTGGTAAGTACGCTTAGAAATACTTTTCAGGGCCAGTGCTGAACTAAAAGATGCAGCACTGGGTTCTCTCCTGATAACAGGTGAGTAAATGGGAATTCTATTTCGGCTGATTTTAGAGGAATATTTGTACGTTTCAAAAATGGACACCTGGAAACTTTTCTGGTGAAAACCACACAATGGATTACTATGGAAGGAAATACAAGTTACTAGTAAGTATGCTTAGAATTACTTTTCAGGGTCAGTGCTGGGCTAAAAGATGCAGCCCTGGGTTCTCTCCTGATAACAGGTGATTAAATCGGAATTCGTAGTGCAACTGATTTTAGAGGAATATTTGTAAGTTTCAAAAATGGACACTTAGAAACTTTTCTGGTGAAAACCACACAATGAATTCCTATGGAAGGAAATATAAGTTACTGGTAAGTACTCTTAGAATTACATTTCAGGGTGAGTGCTAGGCTAAAAGATGCAGCACTGGGATCTCTCCTGATAACAGGTGAGTAAATTGGAATTCTTAGTTCATCTGATTTTAGAGGAATATTTGTACGTTTCAAAAATGGACACCTGGAAACTTTTCCGGTGAAAACCACTCAATGGATTCCTATGGAAGGAAATACAAGTTACTGGTAAATACGCTTAGAATTACTTTTCATGGTCAGTGCTTGGCTAAAAGATGCAGCACTGGGTTCTCTCTGATAACAGGTGAATAAATCGGAATTCGCAGTTCGGCTGATTTTAGAGGAATATTTGTACGTTTAAAAAATGGACACTTAGAAACTTTTCTGGTGAAAACCACACAATGGATTCCTATGGAAGCAAATACAAGTTACTGGTAAATACGCTTAGATTTACTTTTCAGGGTCAGTGCTTGGCTAAAAGATGCAGCACTGGGTTCTCTCTGATAACAGGTGAATAAATCGGAATCGATAGTTCAGCTGATTTTAGAGGAATATTTGTAAGTTTCAAAAATAGGCACTTAGAAACTTTTCTGGTGAAAACAACACAATGGATTCCTATGGAAGGAAATACAAGTTATTGGTAAGTACGCTTAGACTTACTTTCCAGGGTTATTGCTGGGTTAAAAGATACAGCACTGGGTTCTCTCCTGATAACAGGTGAGTAAATCGGAATTCGCAGTTCGGCTGATTTTAGAGGAATATTTGTACGTTTAAAAAATGTACACTTAGAAACTTTTCTGGTGAAAACCACACAATGGATTCCTATGGAAGGAAATACAAGTTACTGGTAAGTAAGCTTAGACTTACGTTTCAGGGTCAGTGCTGGGCTAAAAGATGCAGCACTGGGACCTCTCCTGATAACATGTGAGTAAATCAGAATTCTTAGTTCGTCTGATTTTAGAGGAATATTTGTACGTTTCAAAAATGGACACTTAGAAACTTTTCTAGTAAAAACCACACAATGAATTCCTATGGAAGCAAATACAAGTTACTGGTAAATACGCTTAGATTTACTTTTCAGGGTCAGTGCTTGGCTAAAAGATGCAGCACTGGGTTCTCTCTGTTAACAGGTGAATAAATCGGAATCGATAGTTCAGCTGATTTTAGAGGAATATTTGTAAGTTTCAAAAATAGGCACTTAGAAACTTTTCTGGTGAAAACAACACAATGGATTCCTATGGAAGGAAATACAAGTTATTGGTAAGTACGCTTAGACTTACTTTCCAGGGTTATTGCTGGGTTAAAAGATACAGCACTGGGTTCTCTCCTGATAACAGGTGAGTAAATCGGAATTCGCAGTTCGGCTGATTTTAGAGGAATATTTGTACGTTTAAAAAATGTACACTTAGAAACTTTTCTGGTGAAAACCACACAATGGATTCCTATGGAAGGAAATACAAGTTACTGGTAAGTAAGCTTAGACTTACGTTTCAGGGTCAGTGCTGGGCTAAAAGATGCAGCACTGGGACCTCTCCTGATAACATGTGAGTAAATCAGAATTCTTAGTTCGTCTGATTTTAGAGGAATATTTGTACGTTTCAAAAATGGACACTTAGAAACTTTTCTAGTAAAAACCACACAATGAATTCCTATGGAAGCAAATACAAGTTACTGGTAAATACGCTTAGATTTACTTTTCAGGGTCAGTGCTTGGCTAAAAGATGCAGCACTGGGTTCTCTCTGTTAACAGGTGAATAAATCGGAATTCATAGTTCAGCTGATTTTAGAGGAATATTTGTAAGTTTCAAAAATAGGCACTTAGAAACTTTTCTGGTGAAAACAACACAATGGATTCCTATGGAAGGAAATACAAGTTATTTGTAAGTACGCTTAGACTTACTTTCCAGGGTTAGTGCTGGGTTAAAAGATACAGCACTGGGTTCTCTCTTGATAACAGGTGAGTAAATCAGAATTTGCAGTTCGGCTGATTTTAGAGGAATATTTGTACGTTTAAAAAAATGGACACTTAGAAACTTTTCTGGTGAAAACCACACAATGGATTCCTATGGAAGGAAATACAAGTTACTGGTAAGTAAGCTTAGACTTACGTTTCAGGGTCAGTGCTGGGCTAAAAGATGCAGCACTGGGTTCTCTCCTGATAACAGGCGAGTAAATCGGAATTCGTATTTCGGCTGATTTTAGAGGAATATTTGTAAGTTTCAAAAATAGACACTTAGAAACTTTTCTGGTGAAAATCACACAATGGATTCCTATGGAAGGAAATACAAGTTACGGGTAAATACGCTTAGATTCACTTTTCAGGGTCAGTGCTTGGCTAAAAGATGCAGCACTGGGTTCTCTCCTGATAACAGGTGATTAAATTGGAATTCGTAGTTAGGCTGATTTTAGTGGAATATTTGTAAGTTTCAAAAATAGACAGAAACTTTTCTGGTGAAAACCACACAATGGATTCCTATGGAAGGAAGTACAAGTTACTGGTAAGTATGCTTAGAATTACTTTTCAGGGTCAGTGCTGGGCTAAAAGATGCAGCCCTGGGTTCTCGCCTGATAACAGGTGAGTAAATCGGAATTCAATTTCTGCTGATTTTAGAGGAATATTTGTACGTTTCAAAAATGGACACTTAGAAACTTTTCTGGTGAAAACCACACAATGGATTCCTATGGAAGGAAATACAAGTTACTGGTAAGTATGCTTAGAATTACTCTTCATTGTCAGTGCTGGTCTAAAAGATGCAGCACTGGGTTCTCTCCTGATAACAGGTGATTAAATCGGAATTCGTAGTGCAACTGATTTTAGAGGAATATTTGTAAGTTTCAAAAATGGACACTTATTAACTTTTCTGGTGAAAACCACACAATGGATTTCTATGGAAGGAAATATAAGTTACTGGTAAGTACGCTTAGAATTACTTTTCAGGGTGAGTGCTGGGCTAAAAGATTCAGCACTGGGACCTCTCCTGATAACATGTGAGTAAATCAGAATTCTTAGTTCGTCTGATTTTAGAGGAATATTTGTACGTTTCAAAAATGGACACTTAGAAACTTTTCTGGTAAAAACCACACAATGGATTCCTATGTAAGCAGATACAAGTTACTGGTAAATATGCTTATAATTACTTTTCAGGGTCAGTGCTTGGCTAAAAGATGCAGCACTGGGTTCTCTCTGACAACAGGTGAATAAATCGGAATTCATAGTTCAGCTGATTTTAGAGGAATATTTGTAAGTTTCAAAAATAGACACTTAGAAACTGTTCTGGTGAAAACAACACAATGGATTCCTATGGAAGGAAATACAAGTTATTGGTAAGTACGCTTAGACTTACTTTCCAGGGTTAGTGCTGGGTTAAAAGATACAGCACTGGGTTCTCTCCTGATAACAGGTGAGTAAATCGGAATTCGCAGTTCGGCTGATTTTAGAGGAATATTTGTACGTTTAAAAAATGGACACTTAGAAACTTTTCTGGTGAAAACCACACAATGGATTCCTATGGAAGGAAATACAAGTTACTGGTAAGTAAGCTTAGACTTACGTTTCAGGGTCAGTGATGGGCTAAAAGATGCAGCACTGGGTTCTCTCCTGATAACAGGTGAGTAAATCGGAATTCGTATTTCGGCTGATTTTAGAGGAATATTTGTAAGTTTCAAAAATAGACACTTAGAAACTTTTCTGGTGAAAATCACACAATGGATTCCTATCGAAGGAAATACAAGTCACTGGTAAATACGCTTAGATTTACTTTTCAGGGTCAGTGCTTAGCTAAAAGATGCAGCACAGGGTTCTCACCTGATAACAGGTGAGTAAATCGGAATTCGTAGTTTGGCTGATTATAGAGGAATATTTGTAAGATTCAAAAATGGACACTTAGAAACTTTACTGGTGAAACCCACACAATGGTTTCCTATGGAAGGAAATACAAGTTACTGGTAAGTATGCTTAGAATTACTTTTCAGGGTCAGTGCTGGGCTAAAAGTTGCAGCCCTGAGTTCTCTCCTGATAACAGGTGAGTAAATCAGAATTCTATTTCTGCTGATTTTAGAGGAATATTTGTACGTTTCAAAAATGGACACTTAGAAACTTTTCTGGTGAAAACCACACAATGGATTCCTATGGAAGGAAATACAAGTTACTGGTAAGTAAGCTTAGACTTACGTTTCAGGGTCAGTGCGGGGCTAAAAGATGCAGCACTGGGTTCTCTCCTGATAACAGGTGAGTAAATCGGAATTCGTATTTCGGCTGATTTTAGAGGAATATTTGTATGTTTCAAAAATAGACACTTAGAAACTTTTCTGGTGAAAATCACACAATGGATTCCTATGGAAGGAAATACAAGTTACTGGTAAATACGCTTAGATTTACTTTTCAGGGTCAGTGCTTGGTTAAAAGATGCAGCACTGGGTTTTCTCCTGATAACAGGTGAATAAATCGGAATTCATAGTTCAGCTGATTTTAGAGGAATATTTGTAAGTTTCAAAAATAGACACTTAGAAACTTTTCTGGTGAAAACAACACAATGGATTCCTATGGAAGGAAATACAAGTTATTGGTAAGTACGCTTAGACTTACTTTCCAGGGTTAGTGCTGGGTTAAAAGATACAGCACTGGGTTCTCTCCTGATAACAGGTGAGTAAATCGGAATTCGCAGTTCGGCTGATTTTAGAGGAATATTTGTACGTTTAAAAAATGGACACTTAGAAACTTTTCTGGTGAAAACCACACAATGGATTCCTATGGAAGAAAATACAAGTTACTGGTAAGTAAGCTTAGACTTACGTTTCAGGGTCAGTGATGGGCTAAAAGATGCAGCACTGGGTTCTCTCCTGATAACAGGTGAGTAAATCGGAATTCGTATTTCGGCTGATTTTAGAGGAATATTTGTAAGTTTCAAAAATAGACACTTAGAAACTTTTCTGGTGAAAATCACACAATGGATTCCTATCGAAGGAAATACAAGTCACTGGTAAATACGCTTAGATTTACTTTTCAGGGTCAGTGCTTAGCTAAATGATGCAGCACAGGGTTCTCACCTGAAAACAGGTGAGTAAATCGGAATTCGTAGTTTGACTGATTATAGAGGAATATTTGTAAGATTCAAAAATGGACACTTAGAAACTTTACTGGTAAAACCCACACAATGGTTTCCTATGGAAGGAAATACAAGTTACTGGTAAGTATGCTTAGAATTACTTTTCAGGGTCAGTGCTGGGCTAAAAGTTGCAGCCCTGAGTTCTCTCCTGATAACAGGTGAGTAAATCAGAATTTTATTTCTGCTGATTTTAGAGGAATATTTGTACGTTTCAAAAATGGACACTTAGAAACTTTTCTGGTGAAAACCACACAATGGATTCCTATGGAAGGAAATACAAGTTACTGGTAAGTATGCTTAGAATTACTCTTCATGGTCAGTGCTGGTCTAAAAGATGCAGCACTGGGTTCTCTCCTGATAACAGGTGATTAAATCGGAATTCGTAGTGCAACTGATTTTAGAGGAATATTTGTAGGTTTCAAAAATGGACACTTATTAACTTTTCTGGTGAAAACCACACAATGGATTCCTACGGAAGGAAATATAAGTTACTGGTAAGTACGCTTAGAATTACTTTTCAGGGTGAGTGCTGGGCTAAAAGATTCAGCACTGGGACCTCTCCTGATAACATGTGAGTAAATCAGAATTCTTAGTTCGTCTGATTTTAGAGGAATATTTGTACGTTTCAAAAATGGACACTTAGAAACTTTTCCGGTAAAAACCACACAATGGATTCCTATGGAAACAAATACAAGTTACTGGTAAATACGCTTAGAATTACTTTTCAGGGTCAGTGCTTGGCTAAAAGATGCAGCACTGGGTTCTCTCTGATAACAGGTAAATTAATCGGAATTCATAGTTCAGCTGATTTTAGAGGAATATTTGTAAGTTTCAAAAATAGACACTTAGAAACTTTTCTGGTGAAAACAACACAATGGATTCCTATGGAAGGAAATACAAGTTATTGGTAAGTACGCTTAGACTTACTTTTCAGGGTTAGTGCTGGGTTAAAAGATACAGCACTGGGTTTTCTCCTGATAACAGGTGAGTAAATCGGAATTTACGGTTCGGCTGATTTTAGAGGAATATTTGTACATTTAAAAAATGGACACTTAGAAACTTTTCTGGTGAAAACCACACAATGGATTCCTATGGAAGCAAATACAAGTTACTGGTAAATATGCTTAGAATTACTTTTCAGGGTCAGTGCTTGGCTAAAAGATGCAGCACTGGGTTCTCTCTGATAACAGGTGAATAAATCGGAATTCATAGTTCAGCTGATTTTAGAGGCATATTTGTAAGTTTCAAAAATAGGCACTTGGAAACTTTTCTGGTGAAAACCACACAATGGATTCCTATGGAAGGAAATACAAGTTACTGGTAAGTAAGCTTAGACTTACGTTTCAGGGTCAGTGCGGGGCTAAAAGATGCAGCACTGGGTTCTCTCCTGATAACAGGTGAGTAAATCGGAATTCGTATTTCAGCTGATTTTAGAGGAATATTTGTATGTTTCAAAAATAGACACTTAGAAACTTTTCTGGTGAAAATCACACAATGGATTCCTATGGAAGGAAATACAAGTTACTGGTAAATACGCTTAGATTTACTTTTCAGGGTCAGTGCTTGGTTAAAAGATGCAGCACTGGGTTTTCTCCTGATAACAGGTGATTAAATTGGAATTCGTAGTTAGGCTGATTTTAGAGGAATATTTGTAAGTTTCAAAAATAGACACTTAGAAACTTTTCTGGTGAAAACCACACAATGGATTCCTATGGAAGGAAATACAATTTACTGGTAAGTACGCTTAGACTTACTTTTCAGGGTCAGTGCTGGGCTAAAAGATGCAGCACAGGGTTCTCTCCTGATAACAGGTGAGTAAATCGAAATTCGTAGTTTGGCTGATTATAGAGGAATATTTGTAAGTTTCAAAAATGGACACTTAGAAACTTTACTGGTGAAAACCACACAATGGATTCCTATGGAAGGAAATACAAGTTACTGGTAAGTATGCTTAAAATTACTTTTCATTGTCAGTGCTGGTCTAAAAGATGCAGCACTGGGTTCTCTCCTGATAACAGGTGAATAAATCAGAATTCGTAGTTCGGCTGATTTCAGAGGAATATTTGTACGTTTCAAAAATGGACACAGAAACTTTTCTGGTGAAAACCACACAATGGATTCCTATGGAAGGAAATACAAGTTGCTGGTAAGTATGCTTAGAATTTCTTTTCAGGGTCAGTGCTGGGCTAAAAGATGCAGCACTGGGTTCTCTCCTGATAACAGGTGAGTAAATCAGAATTGGTAGTTCGGCCGATTTTAGAGGAATATTTGCACGTTTCAAAAATGGACACTTACAAACTTTTCTGGTGAAAACCACACAATGGATTCCTATAGAAGGAAACACAAGTTACTGGTAAGTACGCTTAGAATTACTTTTCAGGGTCAGTGCTGGGCTAAAAGATGCAGCCCTGGGTTCTCTCCTGATAACAGGTGAGTAAATGGGAATTCTATTTCGGCTGATTTTAGAGGAATATTTGTACGTTTCAAAAATGGACACTTCGATACTTTTCTGGTGAAAACCACACAATGGATTCCTATGGAAGGAAATACAAGTTACTGGTATGTACGCTTAGAATTACTCTTCATGATCAGTGCTGGTCTAAAAGATGCAGCACTGGGTTCTCGCCTGATAACAGGTGATTAAATTGGAATTCGTAGTGCAACTGATTTTAGAGGAATATTTGTACGTTTCAAAAATGGACACCTGGAAACTTTTCTGGTGAAAACCACACAATGGATTCCTATGGAAGGAAATACAAGTTACTGGTAAGTACGCTTAGAAATACTTTTCAGGGCTAGTGCTGAACTAAAAGATGCAGCACTGGGTTCTCTCCTGATAACAGGTGAGTAAATCGGAATTCTTAGTTCGTCTGGTTTTAGAGGAATTTTTGTACATTTCAAAAATGGACACTTAAAAACTTTTCTGGTGAAAACCACACAATGGATTCCTATGGAAGGAAATACAAGTTACTGGTAAATACGCTTAGATTTACTTTTCAGGGTCAGTGCTTGGCTAAAAGATGCAGCACTGGGTTCTCTCCTGATAACAGGTGATTAAATTGGAATTCGTAGTTAGGCTGATTTTAGAGGAATATTTGTAAGTTTCAAAAATAGACACTTAGAAACTTTTCTGGTGAAAACCACACAATGGATTCCTATGGAAGGAAATACAAGTTACTGGTAAGTACGCTTAGACTTACTTTTCAGGGTCATTGCTGGGCTAAAAGATGCAGCACAGGGTTCTCTCCTGATAACAGGTGAGTAAATCGGAATTCGTAGTTTGGCTGATTATAGAGGAATATTTGTAAGTTTCAAAAATGGAAACTTAGAAACTTTACTGGTGAAACCCACACAATGGTTTCCTATGGAAGGAAATACAAGTTACTGGTAAGTATGCTTAGAATTACTTTTCAGGGTCAGTGCTGGGTTAAAAGATGCAGCCCTGAGTTCTCTCCTGATAACAGGTGAGTAAATCGGAATTCTATTTCTGCTGATTTTAGAGGAATATTTGTACGTTTCAAAAATGGACACTTAGAAACTTTTCTGGTAAAAAACACACAATGGATTCCTATGGAAGTAAATACAAGTTACTGGTAAGTATGCTTAGAATTACTCTTCATGGTCAGTGCTGGTCTAAAAGATGCAGCACTGGGTTCTCTCCTGATAACAGGTGAATAAATCAGAATTCGTAGTTCGGCTGATTTCAGAGGAATATTTGTACGTTTCAAAAATGGGCACAGAAACTTTTCTGGTGAAAACCACACAATGGATTCCTATGGAAGGAAATACAATTTGCTGGTAAGTATGCTTAGAATTACTTTTCAGGGTCAGTGCTGGTCTAAAAGATGCAGCACTGGGTTCTCTCCTGATAACAGGTGAGTAAATGGGAATTCGTAGTTTGGCTGATTTTAGAAGAATATTTGTACGTTTCAAAAATGGATACTTAGATACTTTTCTGGTGAAAACCACACAATGGATTCCTATGGAAGGAAATACAAGTTACTGGTATGTATGCTTAGAATTACTCTTCATGGTCAGTGCTGGTCTAAAAGATGCAGCCCTGGGTTCTCTCCTGATAACAGGTGAGTGAATGGGAATTCTTAGTTCATCTGATTTTAGAGGAATATTTGAACGTTTCAAAAATGGATACCTGGAAACTTTTCTGGTGAAAACCACACAATGGATTACTATGGAAGGAAATACAAGTTATTTGTAAGTACGCTTAGACTTACTTTCCAGGGTTAGTGCTGGGTTAAAAGATACAGCACTGGGTTCTCTCTTGATAACAGGTGAGTAAATCGGAATTTGCAGTTCGGCTAATTTTAGAGGAATATTTGTACGTTTAAAAAAATGGACACTTAGAAACTTTTCTGGTGAAAACCACACAATGGATTCCTATGGAAGGAAATACAAGTTACTGGTAAGTAAGCTTAGACTTACGTTTCAGGGTCAGTGCTGGGCTAAAAGATGCAGCACTGGGTTCTCTCCTGATAACAGGCGAGTAAATCGGAATTCGTATTTCGGCTGATTTTAGAGGAATATTTGTAAGTTTCAAAAATAGACACTTAGAAACTTTTCTGGTGAAAATCACACAATGGATTCCTATTGAAGGAAATACAAGTTACGGGTAAATACGCTTAGATTCACTGTTCAGGGTCAGTGCTTGGCTAAAAGATGCAGCACTGGGTTCTCTCCTGATAACAGGTGATTAAATTGGAATTCGTAGTTAGGCTGATTTTAGAGGAATATTTGTAAGTTTCAAAAATAGACTGAAACTTTTCTGGTGAAAACCACACAATGGATTCCTATGGAAGGAAATACAAGTTACTGGTAAGTATGCTTAGAATTACTTTTCAGGGTCAGTGCTGGGCTAAAAGATGCAGCCCTGGGTTCTCTCCTGATAACAGGTGAGTAAATCGGAATCCAATTTCTGCTGATTTTAGAGGAATATTTGTACGTTTCAAAAATGGACACTTAGAAACTTTTCTGGTGAAAACCAAACAATGGATTCCTATGGAAGGAAATACAAGTTACTGGTAAGTATGCTTAGAATTATTCTTCATTGTCAGTGCTGGTCTAAAAGATGCAGCACTGGGTTCTCTCCTGATAACAGGTGATTAAATCGGAATTCGTAGTGCAACTGATTTTAGAGGAATATTTGTAAGTTTAAAAAATGGACACTTATTAACTTTTCTGGTGAAAACCACACAATGGATTTCTATGGAAGGAAATATAAGTTACTGGTAAGTACGTTTAGAATTACTTTTCAGGGTGAGTGCTGGGCTAAAAGATTCAGCACTGGGACCTCTCCTGATAACATGTGAGTAAATCAGAATTCTTAGTTCGTCTGATTTTAGAGGAATATTTGTACGTTTCAAAAATGGACACTTAGAAACTTTTCTGGTAAAAACCACACAATGGATTCCTATGTAAGCAGATACAAGTTACTGGTAAATACGCTTATAATTACTTTTCAGGGTCAGTGCTTGGCTAAAAGATGCAGCACTGGGTTCTCTCTGATAACAGGTGAATAAATCGGAATTCATAGTTCAGCTGATTTTAGAGGAATATTTGTAAGTTTCAAAAATAGACACTTAGAAACTTTTCTGGTGAAAACAACACAATGGATTCCTATGGAAGGAAATACAAGTTATTGGTAAGTACGCTTAGACTTACTTTCCAGGGTTAGTGCTGGGTTAAAAGATACAGCACTGGGTTTTCTCCTGATAACAGGTGAGTAAATCGGAATTTGCAGTTCGGCTGATTTTAGAGGAATATTTGTACATTTAAAAAATGGACACTTAGAAACTTTTCTGATGAAAACCACACAATGGATTCCTATGGAAGCAAATACAAGTTACTGGTAAATATGCTTAGAATTACTTTTCAGGGTCAGTGCTTGGCTAAAAGATGCAGCACTGGGTTCTCTCTGATAACAGGTGAATAAATCGGAATTCATAGTTCAGCTGATTTTAGAGGCATATTTGTAAGTTTCAAATATAGGCACTTAGAAACTTTTCTGGTGAAAACCACACAATGGATTCCTATGGAAGGAAATACAAGTTACTGGTAAGTAAGCTTAGACTTACGTTTCAGGGTCAGTGCGGGGCTAAAAGATGCAGCACTGGGTTCTCTCCTGATAACAGGTGAGTCAATCGGAATTCGTATTTCGGCTGATTTTAGAGGAATATTTGTATGTTTCAAAAATAGACACTTAGAAACTTTTCTGGTGAAAATCACACAATGGATTCCTATGGAAGGAAATACAAGTTACTGGTAAATACGCTTAGATTTACTTTTCAGGGTCAGTGCTTGGTTAAAAGATGCAGCACTGGGTTTTCTCCTGATAACAGGTGATTAAATTGGAATTCGTAGTTAGGCTGATTTTAGAGGAATATTTGTAAGTTTCAAAAATAGACACTTAGAAACTTTACTGGTGAAAACCACACAATGGATTCCTATGGAAGGAAATACAAGTTACTGGTAAGTATGCTTAGACTTACTTTTCAGGGTCAGTGCTGGGCTAAAAGATGCAGCACAGGGTTCTCTCCTGATAACAGGTGAGTAAATCGGAATTCGTAGTTCGGCTGATTTTAGAGAAATATTTGTACGCTTCAAAAATGGACACTTGGAAACTTTTCTGGTGAAAACCACACAATGGATTCCTATGGAAGGAAATACAAGTTACTGGTAAGTACGCTTAGAATTACTTTTCATGGTCAGTGCTGGGGTAAAAGATGCAGCCCTGGGTCCTCTCCTGATAACAGGTGAGTAAATCGGAATTCGTATTTCGGCTGATTTTAGAGGAATATGTGTACGCTTCAAAAATGGACACTTGGAAACTTTTCTGGTGAAAACCACACAATGGATTCCTATGGAAGGAAATACAAGTTACTGGTAAATACGCTTAGAATTACTTTTCAGGGTCAGTGCTGGTCTAAAAGATGCAGCACTGGGTTTTCTCCTGATAACAGGTGAGTAAATCAGAATTCGCAGTTCGGGTGATTTTAGAGGAATATTTGTACGCTTCAAAAATGGACACTTGGAATCTTTTCTGGTGAAAACCACACAATGGATTCCATGGAAGGAAATACAAGTTACTGGTAAATACACTTAGAATTACTTTTCAGGGTCAGTGCTGCTCTAAAAGATGCAGCACTGGGTTCTCTCCTGATAACAGGTGAGTAAATCAGAATTCGTAGTTCAACTGATTTTAGAGGAATATTTGTAAGTCTAAAAAATGGACACTTGGAAACTTTTCTGGTGAAAACCACACAATGGATTCCTATGGAAGGAAATACAAGTTACCGGTAAATACGCTTAGAATTACTTTTCAGGGTCAGTGCTGCTCTAAAAGATGCAGCACTGGGTTCTCTCCTGATAACAGGTGAGTAAATCGGAATTCGTAGTTCGGCTGATTTTAGAGGAATATTTGTACGTTTCATAAATGGACACTTGGAAACTTTTCTGGTTACAACCACACAATGGATTCCTAAGGAAGCAAATGCAAGTTACTGGTAAGTACACTTAGAATTACTTTTCAGGGTCAGTGCTGGTCTTAAAGATGCAGCACTGGGTTCTCTCCTGATAACAGGTGAGTAAATCAGAATTCGTATTTCGGCTGATTTTAGAGGAATATTTGTACGTTTCAAAAATGGACACTTAGAAACTTTTCTGGTGAAAATCACACAAATGGATTCCTATGGAAGGAAGTACAAGTTACTGGTAAGTACGCTTAGAATTACTTTTCATAGTCAATGCTGGTCTAAAAGATGCAGCACTGGGTCTTCTCCTGATAACAGGTGAGTAAATCAGAATTCGTATTTCAGCTGATTTTAGAGGAATATTTGTACGCTTCAAAAATGGACACTTGGAAACTTTTCTGGTGAAAACCAAACAATGGATTCCTATGGAAGGAAATACAAGTTACTGGTAAATACGCTTCGAATTACTTTTCAGGGTCAGTGCTGCTCTAAAAGATGCAGCACTGAGTTCTCTCCTAATAACAGGTGAGTAAATCAGAATTCGTAGTATGGCTGATTTTAGAGGAATATTTGTAAGTTTCAAAAATGGACATTAAGAAACTTTTCTGGTGAAAACCACACAATTGATTCCAATGGAAGGAAATACAAGTTACTGGTAAGTACGCTTAGAATTACTTTTCATGGTCAGTGCTGCTCTAAAAGATGCAGCCCTGGGTTCTCTCCTGATAACAGGTGAGTAAATCAGAATTTGTAGTTCAACTGATTTTAGAGGAATATTTGTAAGTCTAAAAAATTGACATTTGGAAACTTTTCTGGTGAAAATCACACAATGGATTCCTATGGAAGGAAGTACAAGTTACTGGTAAGTACGCTTAGAATTACTTTTCATACTCAGTGCTGGTCTAAAAGATGCAGCACTGGGTTTTCTCCTGGTAACAGGTGAGTAAATCAGAATTCGTAGTTCGGCTGATTTTAGAGAAATATTTGTACGCTTCAAAAATGGACACTTGGAAACTTTTCTGGTGAAAACCACACAATGGATTCCTATGGAAGGAAATACCAGTTACTGGTAAGTACACTTAGAATTACTTTTCATGGTCAGTGCTGCTCTAAAAGATGCAGCACTGGGTTCTCTCCTGATAACAGATGAGTAAATCGGAATTCGTAGTTCAACTGATTTTAGAGGAATATTTGTAAGTCTAAAAAATGGACACTTGGAAACTTTTCTGGTGAAAACCACACAATGGATTCCTATGGAAGGTAAAACAAGTTACTGGTAAATACGCTAAGAATTACTTTTCAGGGTCAGTGCTGCTCTAAAAGATGCAGCACTGGGTTCTCTCCTGATAACAGGTGAGTAAATCGGAATTCGTAGTTCGGCTGATTTTTGAGGAATATTTGTACGTTTTATAAATGGACACTTGGAATCTTTTCTGGTGAAAACCACACAATGGATTCCTATGGAAGGAAATACAAGTTACTGGTAAATACGCTTAGAATTACTTTTCAGGGTCAGTGCTGGTCTAAAAGATGCAGCACTGGGTTTTCTCCTGATAACAGGTGAGTAAATCGGAATTCGTATTTCGGCTGATTTTCGAGGAATATGTGTACGCTTCAAAAATGGACACTTGGAATCTTTTCTGGTGAAAACCACACAATGGATTCCTATGGAAGGAAATAAAAGTTACTTGTAAGTACGCTTAGAATTACTTTTCAGGGTCAGTGCTGGGGTAAAAGATGCAGCCCTGGGTCCTCTCCTGATAACAGGTGAGTAAATCGGAATTCGTATTTCGGCTGATTTTAGAGGAATATGTGTACGCTTCAAAAATGGACACTTGGAAACTTTTCTGGTGAAAACCACACAATGGATTCCTATGGAAGGAAATACAAGTTACTGGTAAATACGCTTAGAATTACTTTTCAGGGTCAGTGCTGGTCTAAAAGATGCAGCACTGGGTTTTCTCCTGATAACAGGTGAGTAAATCAGAATTCGCAGTTCGGGTGATTTTAGAGGAATATTTGTACGCTTCAAAAATGGACACTTGGAAACTTTTCTGGTGAAAACCACACAATGGATTCCTATGGAAGGAAATACCAGTTACTGGTAAATACACTTAGAATTACTTTTCAGGGTCAGTGCTGCTCTAAAAGATGCAGCACTGGGTTCTCTCCTGATAACAGATGAGTAAATCGGAATTCGTAGTTCAACTGATTTTAGAGGAATATTTGTAAGTCTAAAAAATGGACACTTGGAAACTTTTCTGGTGAAAACCACACAATGGATTACTATGGAAGGAAATACAAGTTACTGGTAAATACGCTAAGAATTACTTTTCAGGGTCAGTGCTGCTCTAAAAGATGCAGCACTGGGTTCTCTCCTGATAACAGGTGAGTAAATCGGAATTCGTAGTTTGGCTGATTTTTGAGGAATATTTGTACGTTTCATAAATGGACACTTGGAATCTTTTCTGGTGAAAACCACACAATGGATTCCTAAGGAAGGAAATACAAGTTACTGATAAGTACGCTTAGAATTACTTTTCAGGGTCAGTGCTGCTCTTCAGGGTCAGTGCTGGGCTAAAAGAGGCAGCCTTGAGTTCATTCCTGATAACAGGTGAGTAAATCAAAATTCATAGTTCGACTGATTTTAGAGGAATAGTTGTACGTTTCAAAAATGGACACCTGGAAACTTTTCTGGTGACAACCACACAATGGATTCCTATGGAAGGAAATACAAGTTACTGGTAAATACGCTTAGAATTACTTTTCAGGGTCAGTGCTGCTCTAAAAGATGCAGCACTGGGTTCTCTCCTGGTTAGTTCGGCTGATTTTAGAGGAATATTTGTATGTTTCAAAAATGGACACTTAGAAGCTTTTCTGGCGAAAACCACACAATGGATTCCTATGGAAGGAAATAAAAGTTACTGGTAAGTACGCTTAGAATTACTTTTCAGGGTCAGTGCTGGGGTAAAAGATGCAGCCCTGGGTTCTCTCCTGATAACAGGTGAGTAAATCGGAATTCGTATTTCGGCTGATTTTAGAGGAATATTTGTACGTTTCAAAAATGGACACTTAGAAACTTTTCTGGTGAAAATCACACAATGGATTCCTATGGAAGAAAGTACAAGTTACTGGTAAGTACGCTTAGAATTACTTTTCATAGTCAGTGCTGGTCTAAAAGATGCAGCACTGGGTCTTCTCCTGATAACAGGTGAGTAAATCAGAATTCGCAGTTCGGGTGATTTTAGAGGAATATTTGTACGCTTCAAAAATGGACACTTGGAAACTTTTCTGGTGAAAACCACACAATGGATTCCTATGGAAGGAAATACAAGTTACTGGTAAATACACTTAGAATTACTTTTCAGGGTCAGTGCTGCTCTAAAAGATGCAGCACTGGGTTCTCTCCTGATAACAGGTGAGTAAATCAGAATTCGTAGTATGGCTGATTTTAGAGGAATATGTGTAAGTCTAAAAAATGGACACTTGGAAACTTTTCTGGTGAAAACCACACAATGGATTCCTATGGAAGGAAATAAAAGTTACTGGTAAGTACGCTTAGAATTACTTTTCAGGGTCAGTTCTGGGGTAAAAGATGCAGCCCTGGGTTCTCTCCTGATAACAGGTGAGTAAATCGGAATTCGTATTTCGGCTGATTTTAGAGGAATATTTGTACGTTTCAAAAATGGACACTTAGAAACTTTTCTGGTGAAAATCACACAATGGATTCCTATGGAAGAAAGTACAAGTTACTGGTAAGTACGCTTAGAATTACTTTTCATAGTCAGTGCTGGTCTAAAAGATGCAGCACTGGGTCTTCTCCTGATAACAGGTGAGTAAATCAGAATTCGTAGTTCGGCTGATTTTGGAGGAATATGTGTACGCTTCAAAAATGGACACTTGGAAACTTTTCTGGTGAAAACCACACAATGGATTCCTATGGAAGGAAATACAAGTTACTGGTAAATACGCTTAGAATTACTTTTCAGGGTCAGTGCTGGTCTAAAAGATGCAGCACTGGGTTTTCTCCTGATAACAGGTGAGTAAATCAGAATTCGCAGTTCGGGTGATTTTAGAGGAATATTTGTACGCTTCAAAAATGGACACTTGGAAACTTTTCTGGTGAAAACCACACAATGGATTCCTATGGAAGGAAATACAAGTTACTGGTAAATACACTTAGAATTACTTTTCAGGGTCAGTGCTGCTCTAAAAGATGCAGCACTGGGTTCTCTCCTGATAACAGGTGAGTAAATCGGAATTCGTAGTTTAACTTATTTTAGAGGAATATATGTAAGTCTAAAAAATGGACACTTGGAAACTTTTCTGGTGAAAACCACACAATGGATTCCTATGGAAGGAAATACAAGTTACCGGTAAATACGCTTAGAATTACTTTTCAGGGTCAGTGCTGCTCTAAAAGATGCAGCACTGGGTTCTCTCCTGATAACAGGTGAGTAAATCGGAATTCGTAGTTCGGCTGATTTTAGAGGAACATTTGTACGTTTCATAAATGGACACTTGGAAACTTTTCTGGTGAAAACCACACAATGGATTCCTAAGGAAGGAAATACAAGTTACTGGTAAGTACACTTAGAATTTCTTTTCAGGGTCAGTGCTGGTCTAAAAGATGCAGCACTGGGTTCTCTCCTGATAACAGGTGAGTAAATCGGAATTCGTATTTCGGCTGATTTTAGAGGAATATTTGTATGTTTCAAAAAAGGACACTTAGAAACTTTTCTGGTGAAAATCACACAAATGGATTCCTATGGAAGGAAGTACAAGTTACTGGTAAGTACGCTTAGAATTACTTTTCATAGTCAATGCTGGTCTAAAAGATGCAGCACTGGGTCTTCTCCTGATAACAGGTGAGTAAATCAGAATTCGTATTTCAGCTGATTTTAGAGGAATATTTGTACACTTCAAAAATGGACACTTGGAAACTTTTCTGGTGAAAACCACACAATGGATTCCTATGGAAGGAAATACAAGTTACTGGTAAATACGCTTAGAATTACTTTTCAGGGTCAGTGCTGCTCTAAAAGATGCAGCACTGGGTTCTCTCCTGATAACAGGTGAGTAAATCAGAATTCGTAGTTCGGCTGATTTTAGAGGAATATTTGTACGTTTCAAAAATGGACATTAAGAAACTTTTCTGGTGAAAACCACACAATGGATTCCAATGGAAGGAAATACAAGTTACTGGTAAGTACGCTTAGAATTACTTTTCATGGTCAGTGCTGCTCTAAAAGATGCAGCCCTGGGTTCTCTCCTGATAACAGGTGAGTAAATCGGAAGTCGTATTTCGGCTGATTTTAGAGGAATATTTGTACGTTTCAAAAATGGACACTTAGAAACTTTTCTGGTGAAAACCACACAATGGATTCCTATGGAAGAAAGTACAAGTTACTGGTAAGTACGCTTAGAATTACTTTTCATGGTCAGTGCTGGTCTAAAAGATGCAGCACTGGGTTTTCTCCTGATATCAGGTGAGTAAATCAGAATTTGTAGTTCAACTGATTTTAGAGGAATATTTGTAAGTCTAAAAAATTGACATTTGGAAACTTTTCTGGTGAAAATCACACAATGGATTCCTATGGAAGGAAGTACAAGTTACTGGTAAGTACGCTTATAATTACTTTTCATACTCAGTGCTGGTCTAAAAGATGCAGCACTGGGTTTTCTCCTGATAACAGGTGAGTAAATCAGAATTCGTAGTTCGGCTGATTTTAGAGAAATATTTGTACGCTTCAAAAATGGACACTTGGAAACTTTTCTGGTGAAAACCACACAATTGATTCCTATGGAAGGAAATACAAGTTACTGGTAAGTACGCTTAGAATTACTTTTCATGGTCAGTGCTGGTCTAAAAGATGCAGCCCTGGGTTTTCTCCTGATAACAGGTGAGTAAATCAGAATTCGCAGTTCGGGTGATTTTAGAGGAATATTTGTACGCTTCAAAAATGGACACTTGGAACTTTTCTGGTGAAAACCACACAATGGATTCCTATGGAAGGAAATACCAGTTACTGGTAAATACACTTAGAATTACTTTTCAGGGTCAGTGCTGCTCTAAAAGATGCAGCACTGGGTTCTCTCCTGATAACAGATGAGTAAATCGGAATTCGTAGTTCAACTGATTTTAGAGGAATATTTGTAAGTCTAAAAAATGGACACTTGGAAACTTTTCTGGTGAAAACCACACAATGGATTCCTATGGAAGGAAATACAAGTTACTGGTAAATACGCTAAGAATTACTTTTCAGGGTCAGTGCTGCTCTAAAAGATGCAGCACTGGGTTCTCTCCTGATAACAGGTGAGTAAATCGGAATTCGTAGTTCGGCTGATTTTTGAGGAATATTTGTACGTTTCATAAATGGACACTTGGAATCTTTTCTGGTGAAAACCACACAATGGATTCCTAAGGAAGGAAATACAAGTTACTGATAAGTACGCTTAGAATTACTTTTCAGGGTCAGTGCTGCTCTTCAGGGTCAGTGCTGGGCTAAAAGAGGCAGCCTTGAGTTCATTCCTGATAACAGGTGAGTAAATCAAAATTCAAAGTTCGACTGATTTTAGAGGAATAGTTGTACGTTTCAAAAATGGACACTTGGAAACTTTTCTGGTGAAAACCACACAATGGATTCCTATGGAAGGAAATACAAGTTACTGGTAAATACGCTTAGAATTACTTTTCAGGGTCAGTGCTGCTCTAAAAGATGCAGCACTGGGTTCTCTCCTGATAACAGGTGAGTAAATCGGAATTCGTAGTTCAACTGATTTTAGAGGAATATTTGTATGTTTCAAAAATTGACACTTAGAAGCTTTTCTGGCGAAAACCACACAATGGATTCCTATGGAAGGAAATAAAAGTTACTGGTAAGTACGCTTAGAATTACTTTTCAGGGTCAGTGCTGGGGTAAAAGATGCAGCCCTGGGTTCTCTCCTGATAACAGGTGAGTAAATCGGAATTCGTATTTCGGCTGATTTTAGAGGAATATTTGTACGTTTCAAAAATGGACACTTAGAAACTTTTCTAGTGAAAATCACACAATGGATTCCTATGGAAGAAAGTACAAGTTACTGGTAAGTACGCTTAGAATTACTTTTCATAGTCAGTGCTGGTCTAAAAGATGCAGCACTGGGTCTTCTACTGATAACAGGTGAGTAAATCAGAATTCGCAGTTCGGGTGATTTTAGAGGAATATTTGTACGCTTCAAAAATGGACACTTGGAAACTTTTCTGGTGAAAACCACACAATGGATTCCTATGGAAGGAAATACAAGTTACTGGTAAATACACTTAGAATTACTTTTCAGGGTCAGTGCTGCTCTAAAAGATGCAGCACTGGGTTCTCTCCTCATAACAGGTGAGTAAATCGGAATTCGTAGTTTAACTTATTTTAGAGGAATATTTGTAAGTCTAAAAAATGGACACTTGGAAACTTTTCTGGTGAAAACCACACAATGGATTCCTATGGAAGGAAATACAAGTTACCGGTAAATACGCTTAGAATTACTTTTCAGGGTCAGTGCTGCTCTAAAAGATGCAGCACTGGGTTCTCTCCTGATAACAGGTGAGTAAATCGGAATTCGTAGTTCGGCTGATTTTAGAGGAATATTTGTACGTTTCATAAATGGACACTTGGAAACTTTTCTGGTGAAAACCACACAATGGATTCCTAAGGAAGGAAATACAAGTTACTGGTAAGTACACTTAGAATTACTTTTCAGGGTCAGTGCTGGTCTAAAAGATGCAGCACTGGGTTCTCTCCTGATAACAGGTGAGTAAATCGGAATTCGTATTTCGGCTGATTTTAGAGGAATATTTGTATGTTTCAAAAATGGACACTTAGAAACTTTTCTGGTGAAAATCACACAAATAGATTCCTGTGGAAGGAAGTACAAGTTACTGGTAAGTACGCTTAGAATTACTTTTCATAGTCAATGCTGGTCTAAAAGATGCAGCACTGGGTCTTCTCCTGATAACAGGTGAGTAAATCAGAATTCGTATTTCAGCTGATTTTAGAGGAATATTTGTACACTTCAAAAATGGACACTTGGAAACTTTTCTGGTGAAAACCACACAATGGATTCCTATGGAAGGAAATACAAGTTACTGGTAAATACGCTTAGAATTACTTTTCAGGGTCAGTGCTGGTCTAAAAGATGCAGCATTGGGTTTTCTCCTGATAACAGGTGAGTAAATCAGAATTCGCAGTTCGGGTGATTTTAGAGGACTATTTGTACGCTTCAAAAATGGACACTTGGAAACTTTTCTGGTGAAAACCACACAATGGATTCCTATGGAAGGAAATACAAGTTACTGGTAAATACACTTAGAATTACTTTTCAGGGTCAGTGCTGCTCTAAAAGATGCAGCACTGGGTTCTCTCCTGTTAACAGGTGAGTAAATCGGAATTCGTAGTTTAACTTATTTTAGAGGAATATTTGTAAGTCTAAAAAATGGACACTTGGAAACTTTTCTGGTGAAAACCACACAATGGATTCCTATGGAAGGAAATACAAGTTACCGGTAAATACGCTTAGAATTACTTTTCAGGGTCAGTGCTGCTCTAAAAGATGCAGCACTGGGTTCTCTCCTGATAACAGGTGAGTAAATCGGAATTCGTAGTTCGGCTGATTTTAGAGGAATATTTGTACATTTCATAAATGGACACTTGGAAACTTTTCTGGTGAAAACCACACAATGGATTCCTAAGGAAGGAAATACAAGTTACTGGTAAGTACACTTAGAATTACTTTTCAGGGTCAGTGCTGGTCTAAAAGATGCAGCACTGGGTTCTCTCCTGATAACAGGTGAGTAAATCAGAATTCGTAGTTCGGCTGATTTTAGAGGAATATTTGTACGTTTCAAAAATGGACATTAAGAAACTTTTCTGGTGAAAACCACACAATGGATTCCAATGGAAGGAAATACAAGTTACTGGTAAGTACGCTTAGAATTACTTTTCATGGTCAGTGCTGCTCTAAAAGATGCAGCCCTGGGTTCTCTCCTGATAACAGGTGAGTAAATCGGAAGTGGTATTTCGGCTGATTTTAGAGGAATATTTGTACGTTTCAAAAATGGACACTTAGAAACTTTTCTGGTGAAAACCACACAATGGATTCCTATGGAAGAAAGTACAAGTTACTGGTAAGTACGCTTAGAATTACTTTTCATGGTCAGTGCTGGTCTAAAAGATGCAGCACTGGGTTTTCTCCTGATATCAGGTGAGTAAATCAGAATTTGTAGTTCAACTGATTTTAGAGGAATATTTGTAAGTCTAAAAAATTGACATTTGGAAACTTTTCTGGTGAAAATCACACAATGGATTCCTATGGAAGGAAGTACAAGTTACTGGTAAGTACGCTTATAATTACTTTTCATACTCAGTGCTGGTCTAAAAGATGCAGCACTGGGTTTTCTCCTGATAACAGGTGAGTAAATCAGAATTCGTAGTTCGGCTGATTTTAGAGAAATATTTGTACGCTTCAAAAATGGACACTTGGAAACTTTTCTGGTGAAAACCACACAATTGATTCCTATGGAAGGAAATACAAGTTACTGGTAAGTACGCTTAGAATTACTTTTCATGGTCAGTGCTGGTCTAAAAGATGCAGCCCTGGGTTTTCTACTGATAACAGGTGAGTAAATCAGAATTCGCAGTTCGGGTGATTTTAGAGGAATATTTGTACGCTTCAAAAATGGACACTTGGAAACTTTTCTGGTGAAAACCACACAATGGATTCCTATGGAAGGAAATACCAGTTACTGGTAAATACACTTAGAATTACTTTTCAGGGTCAGTGCTGCTCTAAAAGATGCAGCACTGGGTTCTCTCCTGATAACAGATGAGTAAATCGGAATTCGTAGTTCAACTGATTTTAGAGGAATATTTGTAAGTCTAAAAAATGGACACTTGGAAACTTTTCTGGTGAAAACCACACAATGGATTCCTATGGAAGGAAATACAAGTTACTGGTAAATACGCTAAGAATTACTTTTCAGGGTCAGTGCTGCTCTAAAAGATGCAGCACTGGGTTCTCTCCTGATAACAGGTGAGTAAATCGGAATTCGTAGTTCGGCTGATTTTTGAGGAATATTTGTACGTTTCATAAATGGACACTTGGAATCTTTTCTGGTGAAAACCACACAATGGATTCCTAAGGAAGGAAATACAAGTTACTGATAAGTACGCTTAGAATTACTTTTCAGGGTCAGTGCTGCTCTTCAGGGTCAGTGCTGGGCTAAAAGAGGCAGCCTTGAGTTCATTCCTGATATAAGGTGAGTAAATCAAAATTCATAGTTCGACTGATTTTAGAGGAATAGTTGTACGTTTCAAAAATGGACACTTGGAAACTTTTCTGGTGAAAACCACACAATGGATTCCTATGGAAGGAAATACAAGTTACTGGTAAATACGCTTAGAATTACTTTTCAGGGTCAGTGCTGCTCTAAAAGATGCAGCACTGGGTTCTCTCCTGATAACAGGTGAGTAAATCGGAATTCGTAGTTCAACTGATTTTAGAGGAATATTTGTATGTTTCAAAAATTGACACTTAGAAGCTTTTCTGGCGAAAACCACACAATGGATTCCTATGGAAGGAAATAAAAGTTACTGGTAAGTACGCTTAGAATTACTTTTCAGGGTCAGTGCTGGGGTAAAAGATGCAGCCCTGGGTTCTCTCCTGATAACAGGTGAGTAAATCGGAATTCGTATTTCGGCTGATTTTAGAGGAATATTTGTACGTTTCAAAAATGGACACTTAGAAACTTTTCTAGTGAAAATCACACAATGGATTCCTATGGAAGAAAGTACAAGTTACTGGTAAGTACGCTTAGAATTACTTTTCATAGTCAGTGCTGGTCTAAAAGATGCAGCACTGGGTCTTCTCCTGATAACAGGTAAGTAAATCAGAATTCGTAGTTCGGCTGATTTTAGAGAAATATTTGTACGCTTCAAAAATGGACACTTGGAAACTTTTCTGGTGAAAACCACACAATTGATTCCTATGGAAGGAAATACAAGTTACTGGTAAGTACGCTTAGAATTACTTTTCATGGTCAGTGCTGGTCTAAAAGATGCAGCCCTCGGTTTTCTCCTGATAACAGGTGAGTAAATCAGAATTCGCAGTTCGGGTGATTTTAGAGGAATATTTGTACGCTTCAAAAATGGACACTTGGAAACTTTTCTGGTGAAAACCACACAATGGATTCCTATGGAAGGAAATACCAGTTACTGGTAAATACACTTAGAATTACTTTTCAGGGTCAGTGCTGCTCTAAAAGATGCAGCACTGGGTTCTCTCCTGATAACAGATGAGTAAATCGGAATTCGTAGTTCAACTGATTTTAGAGGAATATTTGTAAGTCTAAAAAATGGACACTTGGAAACTTTTCTGGTGAAAACCACACAATGGATTCCTATGGAAGGAAATACAAGTTACTGGTAAATACGCTAAGAATTACTTTTCAGGGTCAGTGCTGCTCTAAAAGATGCAGCACTGGGTTCTCTCCTGATAACAGGTGAGTAAATCGGAATTCGTAGTTCGGCTGATTTTTGAGGAATATTTGTACGTTTCATAAATGGACACTTGGAATCTTTTCTGGTGAAAACCACACAATGGATTCCTAAGGAAGGAAATACAAGTTACTGATAAGTACGCTTAGAATTACTTTTCAGGGTCAGTGCTGCTCTTCAGGGTCAGTGCTGGGCTAAAAGAGGCAGCCTTGAGTTCATTCCTGATATAAGGTGAGTAAATCAAAATTCATAGTTCGACTGATTTTAGAGGAATAGTTGTACGTTTCAAAAATGGACACTTGGAAACTTTTCTGGTGAAAACCACACAATGGATTCCTATGGAAGGAAATACAAGTTACTGGTAAATACGCTTAGAATTACTTTTCAGGGTCAGTGCTGCTCTAAAAGATGCAGCACTGGGTTCTCTCCTGATAACAGGTGAGTAAATCGGAATTCGTAGTTCAACTGATTTTAGAGGAATATTTGTATGTTTCAAAAATTGACACTTAGAAGCTTTTCTGGCGAAAACCACACAATGGATTCCTATGGAAGGAAATAAAAGTTACTGGTAAGTACGCTTAGAATTACTTTTCAGGGTCAGTGCTGGGGTAAAAGATGCAGCCCTGGGTTCTCTCCTGATAACAGGTGAGTAAATCGGAATTCGTATTTCGGCTGATTTTAGAGGAATATTTGTACGTTTCAAAAATGGACACTTAGAAACTTTTCTAGTGAAAATCACACAATGGATTCCTATGGAAGAAAGTACAAGTTACTGGTAAGTACGCTTAGAATTACTTTTCATAGTCAGTGCTGGTCTAAAAGATGCAGCACTGGGTCTTCTCCTGATAACAGGTGAGTAAATCAGAATTCGTAGTTCGGCTGATTTTAGAGGAATATGTGTACGCTTCAAAAATGGACACTTGGAAACTTTTCTGGTGAAAACCACACAATGGATTCCTATGGAAGGAAATACAAGTTACTGGTAAATACGCTTAGAATTACTTTTCAGGGTCAGTGCTGGTCTAAAAGATGCAGCACTGGGTTTTCTCCTGATAACAGGTGAGTAAATCAGAATTCGCAGTTCGGGTGATTTTAGAGGAATATTTGTACGCTTCAAAAATGGACACTTGGAAACTTTTCTGGTGAAAACCACACAATGGATTCCTATGGAAGGAAATACAAGTTACTGGTAAATAGACTTAGAATTACTTTTCAGGGTCAGTGCTGCTCTAAAAGATGCAGCACTGGGTTCTCTCCTGATAACAGGTGAGTAAATCGGAATTCGTAGTTTAACTTATTTTAGAGGAATATTTGTAAGTCTAAAAAATGGACACTTGGAAACTTTTCTGGTGAAAACCACACAATGGATTCCTATGGAAGGAAATACAAGTTACCGGTAAATACGCTTAGAATTACTTTTCAGGGTCAGTGCTGCTCTAAAAGATGCAGCACTGGGTTCTCTCCTGATAACAGGTGATTTAATCGGAATTCGTAGTTCGGCTGATTTTAGAGGAATATTTGTACGTTTCATAAATGGACACTTGGAAACTTTTCTGGTGAAAACCACACAATGGATTCCTATGGAAGGAAATACCAGTTACTGGTAAATACACTTAGAATTACTTTTCAGGGTCAGTGCTGCTCTAAAAGATGCAGCACTGGGTTTTCTCCTGATAACAGATGAGTAAATCGGAATTCGTAGTTCAACTGATTTTAGAGGAATATTTGTAAGTCTAAAAAATGGACACTTGGAAACTTTTCTGGTGAAAACCACACAATGGATTCCTATGGAAGGAAATACAAGTTACTGGTAAATACGCTAAGAATTACTTTTCAGGGTCAGTGCTGCTCTAAAAGATGCAGCACTGGGTTCTCTCCTGATAACAGGTGAGTAAATCGGAATTCGTAGTTCGGCTGATTTTTGAGGAATATTTGTACGTTTCATAAATGGACACTTGGAATCTTTTCTGGTGAAAACCACACAATGGATTCCTAAGGAAGGAAATACAAGTTACTGATAAGTACGCTTAGAATTACTTTTCAGGGTCAGTGCTGCTCTTCAGGGTCAGTGCTGGGCTAAAAGAGGCAGCCTTGAGTTCATTCCTGATATAAGGTGAGTAAATCAAAATTCATAGTTCGACTGATTTTAGAGGAATAGTTGTACGTTTCAAAAATGGACACTTGGAAACTTTTCAGGTGAAAACCACACAATGGATTCCTATGGAAGGAAATACAAGTTACTGGTAAATATGCTTAGAATTACTTTTCAGGGTCAGTGCTGCTCTAAAAGATGCAGCACTGGGTTCTCTCCTGATAACAGGTGAGTAAATCGGAATTCGTAGTTCAACTGATTTTAGAGGAATATTTGTAAGTCTAAAAAATGGACACTTGGAAACTTTTCTGGTGAAAACCACACAATTGATTCCTATGGAAGGAAATACAAGTTACTGGTAAGTACGCTTAGAATTACTTTTCATGGTCAGTGCTGGTCTAAAAGATGCAGCCCTGGGTTTTCTCCTGATAACAGGTGAGTAAATCAGAATTCGCAGTTCGGGTGATTTTAGAGGAATATTTGTACGCTTCAAAAATGGACACTTGGAAACTTTTCTGGTGAAAACCACACAATGGATTCCTATGGAAGGAAATACCAGTTACTGGTAAATACACTTAGAATTACTTTTCAGGGTCAGTGCTGCTCTAAAAGATGCAGCACTGGGTTCTCTCCTGATAACAGATGAGTAAATCGGAATTCGTAGTTCAACTGATTTTAGAGGAATATTTGTAAGTCTAAAAAATGGACACTTGGAAACTTTTCTGGTGAAAACCACACAATGGATTCCTATGGAAGGAAATACAAGTTACTGGTAAGTACGCTTAGAATTACTTTTCAGGGTCAGTGCTGGGGTAAAAGATGCAGCCCTGGGTTCTCTCCTGATAACAGGTGAGTAAATCGGAATTCGTATTTCGGCTGATTTTAGAGGAATATTTGTACGTTTCAAAAATGGACACTTAGAAACTTTTCTAGTGAAAATCACACAATGGATTCCTATGGAAGAAAGTACAAGTTACTGGTAAGTACGCTTAGAATTACTTTTCATAGTCAGTGCTGGTCTAAAAGATGCAGCACTGGGTCTTCTCCTGATAACAGGTGAGTAAATCAGAATTCGTAGTTCGGCTGATTTTAGAGGAATATGTGTACGCTTCAAAAATGGACACTTGGAAACTTTTCTGGTGAAAACCACACAATGGATTCCTATAGAAGGAAATACAAGTTACTGGTAAATACGCTTAGAATTACTTTTCAGGGTCAGTGCTGGTCTAAAAGATGCAGCACTGGGTTTTCTCCTGATAACAGGTGAGTAAATCAGAATTCGCAGATCGGGTGATTTTAGAGGAATATTTGTACGCTTCAAAAATGGACACTTGGAAACTTTTCTGGTGAAAACCACACAATGGATTCCTATGGAAGGAAATACAAGCTACTGGTAAATAGACTTAGAATTACTTTTCAGGGTCAGTGCTGCTCTAAAAGATGCAGCACTGGGTTCTCTCCTGATAACAGGTGAGTAAATCGGAATTCGTAGTTTAACTTATTTTAGAGGAATATTTGTAAGTCTAAAAAATGGACACTTGGAAACTTTTCTGGTGAAAACCACACAATGGATTCCTATGGAAGGAAATACAAGTTACCGGTAAATACGCTTAGAATTACTTTTCAGGGTCAGTGCTGCTCTAAAAGATGCAGCACTGGGTTCTCTCCTGATAACAGGTGAGTAAATCGGAATTCGTAGTTCGGCTGATTTTAGAGGAATATTTGTACGTTTCATAAATGGACACTTGGAAACTTTTCTGGTGAAAACCACACAATGGATTCCTAAGGAAGGAAATACAAGTTACTGGTAAGTACACTTAGAATTACTTTTCAGGGTCAGTGCTGGTCTAAAAGATGCAGCACTGGGTTCTCTCCTGATAACAGATGAGTAAATCGGAATTCGTAGTTCAACTGATTTTAGAGGAATATTTGTAAGTCTAAAAAATGGACACTTGGAAACTTTTCTGGTGAAAACCACACAATGGATTCCTATGGAAGGAAATACAAGTTACTGGTAAGTACGCTTAGAATTACTTTTCAGGGTCAGTGCTGGGGTAAAAGATGCAGCCCTGGGTTCTCTCCTGATAACAGGTGAGTAAATCGGAATTCGTATTTCGGCTGATTTTAGAGGAATATTTGTACGTTTCAAAAATGGACACTTAGAAACTTTTCTAGTGAAAATCACACAATGGATTCCTATGGAAGAAAGTACAAGTTACTGGTAAGTACGCTTAGAATTACTTTTCATAGTCAGTGCTGGTCTAAAAGATGCAGCACTGGGTCTTCTCCTGATAACAGGTGAGTAAATCAGAATTCGTAGTTCGGCTGATTTTAGAGGAATATGTGTACGCTTCAAAAATGGACACTTGGAAACTTTTCTGGTGAAAACCACACAATGGATTCCTATAGAAGGAAATACAAGTTACTGGTAAATACGCTTAGAATTACTTTTCAGGGTCAGTGCTGGTCTAAAAGATGCAGCACTGGGTTTTCTCCTGATAACAGGTGAGTAAATCAGAATTCGCAGATCGGGTGATTTTAGAGGAATATTTGTACGCTTCAAAAATGGACACTTGGAAACTTTTCTGGTGAAAACCACACAATGGATTCCTATGGAAGGAAATACAAGCTACTGGTAAATAGACTTAGAATTACTTTTCAGGGTCAGTGCTGCTCTAAAAGATGCAGCACTGGGTTCTCTCCTGATAACAGGTGAGTAAATCGGAATTCGTAGTTTAACTTATTTTAGAGGAATATTTGTAAGTCTAAAAAATGGACACTTGGAAACTTTTCTGGTGAAAACCACACAATGGATTCCTATGGAAGGAAATACAAGTTACCGGTAAATACGCTTAGAATTACTTTTCAGGGTCAGTGCTGCTCTAAAAGATGCAGCACTGGGTTCTCTCCTGATAACAGGTGAGTAAATCGGAATTCGTAGTTCGGCTGATTTTAGAGGAATATTTGTACGTTTCATAAATGGACACTTGGAAACTTTTCTGGTGAAAACCACACAATGGATTCCTAAGGAAGGAAATACAAGTTACTGGTAAGTACACTTAGAATTACTTTTCAGGGTCAGTGCTGGTCTAAAAGATGCAGCACTGGGTTCTCTCCTGATAACAGGTGAGTAAATCGGAATTCGTATTTCGGCTGATTTTAGAGGAATATTTGTATGTTTCAAAAATGGACACTTAGAAACTTTTCTGGTGAAAATCACACAAATGGATTCCTATGGAAGGAAGTACAAGTTACTGGTAAGTACGCTTAGAATTACTTTTCATAGTCAATGCTGGTCTAAAAGATGCAGCACTGGGTCTTCTCCTGATAACAGGTGAGTAAATCAGAATTTGTATTTCAGCTGATTTTAGAGGAATATTTGTACACTTCAAAAATGGACACTTGGAAACTTTTCTGGTGAAAACCACACAATGGATTCCTATGGAAGGAAATACAAGTTACTGGTAAAAACGCTTAGAATTACTTTTCAGGGTCAGTGCTGCTCTAAAAGATGCAGCACTGGGTTCTCTCCTGATAACAGGTGAGTAAATCAGAATTCGTAGTTCGGCTGATTTTAGAGGAATATTTGTACGTTTCAAAAATGGACATTAAGAAACTTTTCTGGTGAAAACCACACAATGGATTCCTATGGAAGGAAATACCAGTTACTGGTAAATACACTTAGAATTACTTTTCAGGGTCAGTGCTGCTCTAAAAGATGCAGCACTGGGTTTTCTCCTGATAACAGATGAGTAAATCGGAATTCGTAGTTCAACTGATTTTAGAGGAATATTTGTAAGTCTAAAAAATGGACACTTGGAAACTTTTCTGGTGAAAACCACACAATGGATTCCTATGGAAGGAAATACAAGTTACTGGTAAATACGCTAAGAATTACTTTTCAGGGTCAGTGCTGCTCTAAAAGATGCAGCACTGGGTTCTCTCCTGATAACAGGTGAGTAAATCGGAATTCGTAGTTCGGCTGATTTTTGAGGAATATTTGTACGTTTCATAAATGGACACTTGGAATCGTTTCTGGTGAAAACCACACAATGGATTCCTAAGGAAGGAAATACAAGTTACTGATAAGTACGCTTAGAATTACTTTTCAGGGTCAGTGCTGCTCTTCAGGGTCAGTGCTGGGCTAAAAGAGGCAGCCTTGAGTTCATTCCTGATATAAGGTGAGTAAATCAAAATTCATAGTTCGACTGATTTTAGAGGAATAGTTGTACGTTTCAAAAATGGACACTTGGAAACTTTTCAGGTGAAAACCACACAATGGATTCCTATGGAAGGAAATACAAGTTACTGGTAAATATGCTTAGAATTACTTTTCAGGGTCAGTGCTGCTCTAAAAGATGCAGCACTGGGTTCTCTCCTGATAACAGGTGAGTAAATCGGAATTCGTAGTTCAACTGATTTTAGAGGAATATTTGTAAGTCTAAAAAATGGACACTTGGAAACTTTTCTGGTGAAAACCACACAATTGATTCCTATGGAAGGAAATACAAGTTACTGGTAAGTACGCTTAGAATTACTTTTCATGGTCAGTGCTGGTCTAAAAGATGCAGCCCTGGGTTTTCTCCTGATAACAGGTGAGTAAATCAGAATTCGCAGTTCGGGTGATTTTAGAGGAATATTTGTACGCTTCAAAAATTGACACTTGGAAACTTTTCTGGTGAAAACCACACAATGGATTCCTATGGAAGGAAATACCAGTTACTGGTAAATACACTTAGAATTACTTTTCAGGGTCAGTGCTGCTCTAAAAGATGCAGCACTGGGTTCTCTCCTGATAACAGATGAGTAAATCGGAATTCGTAGTTCAACTGATTTTAGAGGAATATTTGTAAGTCTAAAAAATGGACACTTGGAAACTTTTCTGGTGAAAACCACACAATGGATTCCTATGGAAGGAAATACAAGTTACTGGTAAGTACGCTTAGAATTACTTTTCAGGGTCAGTGCTGGGGTAAAAGATGCAGCCCTGGGTTCTCTCCTGATAACAGGTGAGTAAATCGGAATTCGTATTTCGGCTGATTTTAGAGGAATATTTGTACGTTTCAAAAATGGACACTTAGAAACTTTTCTAGTGAAAATCACACAATGGATTCCTATGGAAGAAAGTACAAGTTACTGGTAAGTACGCTTAGAATTACTTTTCATAGTCAGTGCTGGTCTAAAAGATGCAGCACTGGGTCTTCTCCTGATAACAGGTGAGTAAATCAGAATTCGTAGTTCGGCTGATTTTAGAGGAATATGTGTACGCTTCAAAAATGGACACTTGGAAACTTTTCTGGTGAAAACCACACAATGGATTCCTATAGAAGGAAATACAAGTTACTGGTAAATACGCTTAGAATTACTTTTCAGGGTCAGTGCTGGTCTAAAAGATGCAGCACTGGGTTTTCTCCTGATAACAGGTGAGTAAATCAGAATTCGCAGATCGGGTGATTTTAGAGGAATATTTGTACGCTTCAAAAATGGACACTTGGAAACTTTTCTGGTGAAAACCACACAATGGATTCCTATGGAAGGAAATACAAGCTACTGGTAAATAGACTTAGAATTACTTTTCAGGGTCAGTGCTGCTCTAAAAGATGCAGCACTGGGTTCTCTCCTGATAACAGGTGAGTAAATCGGAATTCGTAGTTTAACTTATTTTAGAGGAATATTTGTAAGTCTAAAAAATGGACACTTGGAAACTTTTCTGGTGAAAACCACACAATGGATTCCTATGGAAGGAAATACAAGTTACCGGTAAATACGCTTAGAATTACTTTTCAGGGTCAGTGCTGCTCTAAAAGATGCAGCACTGGGTTCTCTCCTGATAACAGGTGAGTAAATCGGAATTCGTAGTTCGGCTGATTTTAGAGGAATATTTGTACGTTTCATAAATGGACACTTGGAAACTTTTCTGGTGAAAACCACACAATGGATTCCTAAGGAAGGAAATACAAGTTACTGGTAAGTACACTTAGAATTACTTTTCAGGGTCAGTGCTGGTCTAAAAGATGCAGCACTGGGTTCTCTCCTGATAACAGGTGAGTAAATCGGAATTCGTATTTCGGCTGATTTTAGAGGAATATTTGTATGTTTCAAAAATGGACACTTAGAAACTTTTCTGGTGAAAATCACACAAATGGATTCCTATGGAAGGAAGTACAAGTTACTGGTAAGTACGCTTAGAATTACTTTTCATAGTCAATGCTGGTCTAAAAGATGCAGCACTGGGTCTTCTCCTGATAACAGGTGAGTAAATCAGAATTCGTATTTCAGCTGATTTTAGAGGAATATTTGTACACTTCAAAAATGGACACTTGGAAACTTTTCTGGTGAAAACCACACAATGGATTCCTATGGAAGGAAATACAAGTTACTGGTAAATACGCTTAGAATTACTTTTCAGGGTCAGTGCTGCTCTAAAAGATGCAGCACTGGGTTCTCTCCTGATAACAGGTGAGTAAATCAGAATTCGTAGTTCGGCTGATTTTAGAGGAATATTTGTACGTTTCAAAAATGGACATTAAGAAACTTTTCTGGTGAAAACCACACAATGGATTCCAATGGAAGGAAATACAAGTTACTGGTAAGTACGCTTAGAATTACTTTTCATGGTCAGTGCTGCTCTAAAAGATGCAGCCCTGGGTTCTCTCCTGATAACAGGTGAGTAAATCGGAAGTCGTATTTCGGCTGATTTTAGAGGAATATTTGTACGTTTCAAAAATGGACACTAAGAAACTTTTTTGGTGAAAACCACACAATGGATTCCTATGGAAGGAAGTACAAGTTACTGGTAAGTACGCTTAGAATTACTTTTCATGGTCAGTGCTGGTCTAAAAGTTGCAGCACTGGGTTTTCTCCTGATATCAGGTGAGTAAATCGGAATTTGTAGTTCAACTGATTTTAGAGGAATATTTGTAAGTCTAAAAAATTGACATTTGGAAACTTTTCTGGTGAAAACCACACAATGGATTCCTATGGAAGGAAATAAAAGTTACTGGTAAATACGCTTAGAATTACTTTTCAGGGTCAGTGCTGCTCTAAAAGATGCAGCACTGGGTTCCCTCCTGATAACAGGTGAGTAAATCGGAATTCGAATTTCGGCTGATGTTAGAGGAATATTTGTACGTTTCAAAAATGGACAATTAGAAACTTTTCTGGTGAAAACCACACAATGGATTCCTATGGAAGGAAATACAAGTTACTGGTAAGTACGCTTAGAATTACTTTTCATGGTCAGTGCTGGTCTAAGAGATGCAGCCCTGGGTTTTCTCCTGTTAACAGGTGAGTAAATCAGAAATCGCAGTTCGGGTGATTTTAGAGGAATATTTGTACGCTTCAAAAATGGACACTTGGAAACTTTTCTGGTGAAAACCACACAATGGATTCCTATGGAAGGAAATACCAGTTACTGGTAAATACACTTAGAATTTCTTTTCAGGGTCAGTGCTGCTCTAAAAGATGCAGCACTGGGTTCTCTCCTGATAACAGATGAGTAAATCAGAATTCGTAGTTCAACTGATTTTAGAGGAATATTTGTAAGTCTAAAAGATGGACACTTGGAAACTTTTCTGGGGAAAACCACACAATGGATTCCTATGGAAGGAAATACAAGTTACCGGTAAATACGCTTAGAATTACTTTTCAGGGTCAGTGCTGCTCTAAAAGATGCAGCACTGGGTTCTCTCCTGATAACAGGTGAGTAAATCGGAATTCGTAGTTCGGCTGATTTTAGAGGAATATTTGTACGTTTCATAAATGGACACTTGGAAACTTTTCTGGTGAAAACCACACAATGGATTCCTAAGGAAGGAAATACAAGTTACTGGTAAGTACACTTAGAATTACTTTTCAGGGTCAGTGCTGGTCTAAAAGATGCAGCACTGGGTTCTCTCCTGATAACAGGTGAGTGAATCGGAATTCGTATTTCGGCTGATTTTAGAGGAATATTTGTATGTTTCAAAAATGGACACTTAGAAACTTTTCTGGTGAAAATCACACAAATGGATTCCTATGGAAGGAAGTACAAGTTACTGGTAAGTACGCTTAGAATTACTTTTCATAGTCAATGCTGGTCTAAAAGATGCAGCACTGGGTCTTCTCCTGATAACAGGTGAGTAAATCAGAATTCGTATTTCAGCTGATTTTAGAGGAATATTTGTACACTTCAAAAATGGACACTTGGAAACTTTTCTGGTGAAAACCACACAATGGATTCCTATGGAAGGAAATACAAGTTACTGGTAAATACACTTAGAATTACTTTTCAGGGTCAGTGCTGGTCTAAAAGATGCAGCACTGGGTTTTCTCCTGATAACAGGTGAGTAAATCAGAATTCGCAGTTCGGGTGATTTTAGAGGCATATTTGTACGCTTCAAAAATGGACACTTGGAAACTTTTCTGGTGAAAACCACACAATGGATTCCTATGGAAGGAAATACAAGTTACTGGTAAATACACTTAGAATTACTTTTCAGGGTCAGTGCTGCTCTAAAAGATGCAGCACTGGGTTCTCTCCTGATAACAGGTGAGTAAATCGGAATTCGTAGTTTAACTGATTTTAGAGGAATATTTGTAAGTCTAAAAAATGGACACTTGGAAACTTTTCTGGTGAAAACCACACAATGGATTCCTATGGAAGGAAATACAAGTTACCGGTAAATACGCTTAGAATTACTTTTCAGGGTCAGTGCTGCTCTAAAAGATGCAGCACTGGGTTCTCTCCTGATAACAGGTGAGTAAATCGGAATTCGTAGTTCGGCTGATTTTAGAGGAATATTTGTACGTTTCATAAATGGACACTTGGAAACTTTTCTGGTGAAAACCACACAATGGATTCCTATGGAAGGAAATACAAGTTACTGGTAAGTACGCTTAGAATTACTTTTCATGGTCAGTGCTGGTCTAAAAGATGCAGCCCTGGGTTTTCTCCTGTTAACAGGTGAGTAAATCAGAAATCGCAGTTCGGGTGATTTTAGAGGAATATTTGTACGCTTCAAAAATGGACACTTGGAAACTTTTCTGGTGAAAACCACACAATGGATTCCTATGGAAGGAAATACCAGTTACTGGTAAATACACTTAGAATTTCTTTTCAGGGTCAGTGCTGCTCTAAAAGATGCAGCACTGGGTTCTCTCCTGATAACAGATGAGTAAATCGGAATTCGTAGTTCAATTGATTTTAGAGGAATATTTGTAAGTCTAAAAGATGGACACTTGGAAACTTTTCTGGGGAAAACCACACAATGGATTCCTATGGAAGGAAATACAAGTTACCGGTAAATACGCTTAGAATTACTTTTCAGGGTCAGTGCTGCTCTAAAAGATGCAGCACTGGGTTCTCTCCTGATAACAGGTGAGTAAATCGGAATTCGTAGTTCGGCTGATTTTAGAGGAATATTTGTACGTTTCATAAATGGACACTTGGAAACTTTTCTGGTGAAAACCACACAATGGATTCCTAAGGAAGGAAATACAAGTTACTGGTAAGTACACTTAGAATTACTTTTCAGGGTCAGTGCTGGTCTAAAAGATGCAGCACTGGGTTCTCTCCTGATAACAGGTGAGTAAATCGGAATTCGTATTTCGGCTGATTTTAGAGGAATATTTGTATGTTTCAAAAATGGACACTTAGAAACTTTTCTGGTGAAAATCACACAAATGGATTCCTATGGAAGGAAGTACAAGTTACTGGTAAGTACGCTTAGAATTACTTTTCATAGTCAATGCTGGTCTAAAAGATGCAGCACTGGGTCTTCTCCTGATAACAGGTGAGTAAATCAGAATTCGTATTTCAGCTGATTTTAGAGGCATATTTGTACGCTTCAAAAATGGACACTTGGAAACTTTTCTGGTGAAAACCACACAATGGATTCCTATGGAAGGAAATACAAGTTACTGGTAAATACACTTAGAATTACTTTTCAGGGTCAGTGCTGCTCTAAAAGATGCAGCACTGGGTTCTCTCCTGATAACAGGTGAGTAAATCGGAATTCGTAGTTTAACTGATTTTAGAGGAATATTTGTAAGTCTAAAAAATGGACACTTGGAAACTTTTCTGGTGAAAACCACACAATGGATTCCTATGGAAGGAAATACAAGTTACCGGTAAATACGCTTAGAATTACTTTTCAGGGTCAGTGCTGCTCTAAAAGATGCAGGACTGGGTTCTCTCCTGATAACAGGTGAGTAAATCGGAATTCGTAGTTCGGCTGATTTTAGAGGAATATTTGTACGTTTCATAAATGGACACTTGGAAACTTTTCTGGTGAAAACCACACAATGGATTCCTAAGGAAGGAAATACAAGTTACTGGTAAGTACACTTAGAATTACTTTTCATAGTCAGTGCTGCTCTAAAAGATGCAGCACTGGGTTCTCTCCTGATAACAGGTGAGTAAATCAGAATTCGTAGTTCGGCTGATTTTAGAGGAATATTTGTACGTTTCAAAAATGGACATTAAGAAACTTTTCTGGTGAAAACCACACAATGGATTCCAATGGAAGGAAATACAAGTTACTGGTAAGTACGCTTAGAATTACTTTTCATGGTCAGTGCTGCTCTAAAAGATGCAGCCCTGGGTTCTCTCCTGATAACAGGTGAGTAAAACGGAAGTCGTATTTCGGCTGATTTTAGAGGAATATTTGTACGTTTCAAAAATGGACACTTGGAAACTTTTCTGGTGAAAACCACACAATGGATTCCTATGGAAGGAAATACAAGTTACTGGTAAATACGCTTAGAATTACTTTTCAGGGTCAGTGCTGCTCTAAAAGATGCAGCACTGGGTTCTCTCCTGATAACAGGTGAGTAAATCAGAATTCGTAGTTCGGCTGATTTTAGAGGAATATTTGTACACTTCAAAAATGGACACTTGGAAACTTTTCTGGTGAAAACCACACAATGGATTCCTATGGAAGGAAATACAAGTTACTGGTAAATACGCTTAGAATTACTTTTCAGGGTCAGTGCTGCTCTAAAAGATGCAGCACTGGGTTCTCTCCTGATAACAGGTGAGTAAATCAGAATTCGTAGTTCGGCTGATTTTAGAGGAATATTTGTAAGTTTCAAAAATGGACATTAAGAAACTTTTCTGGTGAAAACCACACAATGGATTCCAATGGAAGGAAATACAAGTTACTGGTAAGTACGCTTAGAATTACTTTTCATGGTCAGTGCTGCTCTAAAAGATGCAGCCCTGGGTTCTCTCCTGATAACAGGTGAGTAAATCGGAAGTCGTATTTCGGCTGATTTTAGAGGAATATTTGTACGTTTTTCAAAAATGGACACTAAGAAACTTTTCTGGTGAAAACCACACAATGGATTCCTATGGAAGGAAGTACAAGTTACTGGTAAGTACGCTTAGAATTACTTTTCATGGTCAGTGCTGGTCTAAAAGTTGCAGCACTGGGTTTTCTCCTGATATCAGGTGAGTAAATCGGAATTTGTAGTTCAACTGATTTTAGAGGAATATTTGTAAGTCTAAAAAATTGACATTTGGAAACTTTTCTGGTGAAAACCACACAATGGATTCCTATGGAAGGAAATAAAAGTTACTGGTAAATACGCTTAGAATTACTTTTCAGGGTCAGTGCTGCTCTAAAAGATGCAGCATTGGGTTCTCTCCTGATAACAGGTGAGTAAATCGGAATTCGAATTTCGGCTGATTTTAGAGGAATATTTGTACGTTTCAAAAATGGACAATTAGAAACTTTTCTGGTGAAAACCACACAATGGATTCCTATGGAAGGAAATACAAGTTACTGGTAAGTACGCTTAGAATTACTTTTCATGGTCAGTGCTGGTCTAAAAGATGCAGCCCTGGGTTTTCTCCTGTTAACAGGTGAGTAAATCAGAAATCGCAGTTCGGGTGATTTTAGAGGAATATTTGTACGCTTAAAAAATGGACACTTGGAAACTTTTCTGGTGAAAACCACACAATGGATTCCTATGGAAGGAAATACCAGTTACTGGTAAATACACTTAGAATTTCTTTTCAGGGTCAGTGCTGCTCTAAAAGATGCAGCACTGGGTTCTCTCCTGATAACAGATGAGTAAATCGGAATTCGTAGTTCAACTGATTTTAGAGGAATATTTGTAAGTCTAAAAAATGGACACTTGGAAACTTTTCTGGTGAAAACCACACAATGGATTCCTATGGAAGGAAATACAAGTTACCGGTAAATACGCTTAGAATTACTTTTCAGGGTCAGTGCTGCTCTAAAAGATGCAGGACTGGGTTCTCTCCTGATAACAGGTGAGTAAATCGGAATTCGTAGTTCGGCTGATTTTAGAGGAATATTTGTACGTTTCATAAATGGACACTTGGAAACTTTTCTGGTGAAAACCACACAATGGATTCCTAAGGAAGGAAATACAAGTTACTGGTAAGTACACTTAGAATTACTTTTCATAGTCAGTGCTGCTCTAAAAGATGCAGCACTGGGTTCTCTCCTGATAACAGGTGAGTAAATCAGAATTCGTAGTTCGGCTGATTTTAGAGGAATATTTGTACGTTTCAAAAATGGACATTAAGAAACTTTTCTGGTGAAAACCACACAATGGATTCCAATGGAAGGAAATACAAGTTACTGGTAAGTACGCTTAGAATTACTTTTCATGGTCAGTGCTGCTCTAAAAGATGCAGCCCTGGGTTCTCTCCTGATAACAGGTGAGTAAATCGGAAGTCGTATTTCGGCTGATTTTAGAGGAATATTTGTACGTTTCAAAAATGGACACTTGGAAACTTTTCTGGTGAAAACCACACAATGGATTCCTATGGAAGGAAATACAAGTTACTGGTAAATACGCTTAGAATTACTTTTCAGGGTCAGTGCTGCTCTAAAAGATGCAGCACTGGGTTCTCTCCTGATAACAGGTGAGTAAATCAGAATTCGTAGTTCGGCTGATTTTAGAGGAATATTTGTACACTTCAAAAATGGACACTTGGAAACTTTTCTGGTGAAAACCACACAATGGATTCCTATGGAAGGAAATACAAGTTACTGGTAAATACGCTTAGAATTACTTTTCAGGGTCAGTGCTGCTCTAAAAGATGCAGCACTGGGTTCTCTCCTGATAACAGGTGAGTAAATCAGAATTCGTAGTTCGGCTGATTTTAGAGGAATATTTGTACGTTTCAAAAATGGACATTAAGAAACTTTTCTGGTGAAAACCACACAATGGATTCCAATGGAAGGAAATACAAGTTACTGGTAAGTACGCTTAGAATTACTTTTCATGGTCAGTGCTGCTCTAAAAGATGCAGCCCTGGGTTCTCTCCTGATAACAGGTGAGTAAATCGGAAGTCGTATTTCGGCTGATTTTAGAGGAATATTTGTACGTTTCAAAAATGGACACTAAGAAACTTTTCTGGTGAAAACCACACAATGGATTCCTATGGAAGGAAGTACAAGTTACTGGTAAGTACGCTTAGAATTACTTTTCATGGTCAGTGCTGGTCTAAAAGTTGCAGCACTGGGTTTTCTCCTGATATCAGGTGAGTAAATCGGAATTTGTAGTTCAACTGATTTTAGAGGAATATTTGTAAGTCTAAAAAATTGACATTTGGAAACTTTTCTGGTGAAAACCACACAATGGATTCCTATGGAAGGAAATAAAAGTTACTGGTAAATACGCTTAGAATTACTTTTCAGGGTCAGTGCTGCTCTAAAAGATGCAGCACTGGGTTCTCTCCTGATAACAGGTGAGTAAATCGGAATTCGAATTTCGGCTGATTTTAGAGGAATATTTGTACGTTTCAAAAATGGACAATTAGAAACTTTTCTGGTGAAAACCACACAATGGATTCCTATGGAAGGAAATACAAGTTACTGGTAAGTACGCTTAGAATTACTTTTCATGGTCAGTGCTGGTCTAAAAGATGCAGCCCTGGGTTTTCTCCTGTTAACAGGTGAGTAAATCAGAAATCGCAGTTCGGGTGATTTTAGAGGAATATTTGTACGCTTCAAAAATGGACACTTGGAAACTTTTCTGGTGAAAACCACACAATGGATTCCTATGGAAGGAAATACCAGTTACTGGTAAATACACTTAGAATTAATTTTCAGGGTCAGTGCTGCTCTAAAAGATGCAGCACTGGGTTCTCTCCTGATAACAGATGAGTAAATCGGAATTCGTAGTTCAACTGATTTTAGAGGAATATTTGTAAGTCTAAAAGATGGACACTTGGAAACTTTTCTGGGGAAAACCACACAATGGATTCCTATGGAAGGAAATACAAGTTACCGGTAAATACGCTTAGAATTACTTTTCAGGGTCAGTGCTGCTCTAAAAGATGCAGCACTGGGTTCTCTCCTGATAACAGGTGAGTAAATCGGAATTCGTAGTTCGGCTGATTTTAGAGGAATATTTGTACGTTTCATAAATGGACACTTGGAAACTTTTCTGGTGAAAACCACACAATGGATTCCTAAGGAAGGAAATACAAGTTACTGGTAAGTACACTTAGAATTACTTTTCAGGGTCAGTGCTGGTCTAAAAGATGCAGCACTGGGTTCTCTCCTGATAACAGGTGAGTAAATCGGAATTCGTATTTCGGCTGATTTTAGAGGAATATTTGTATGTTTCAAAAATGGACACTTAGAAACTTTTCTGGTGAAAATCACACAAATGGATTCCTATGGAAGGAAGTACAAGTTACTGGTAAGTACGCTTAGAATTACTTTTCATAGTCAATGCTGGTCTAAAAGATGCAGCACTGGGTCTTCTCCTGATAACAGGTGAGTAAATCAGAATTCGTATTTCAGCTGATTTTAGAGGAATATTTGTACACTTCAAAAATGGACACTTGGAAACTTTTCTGGTGAAAACCACACAATGGATTCCTATGGAAGGAAATACAAGTTACTGGTAAATACACTTAGAATTACTTTTCAGGGTCAGTGCTGGTCTAAAAGATGCAGCACTGGGTTTTCTCCTGATAACAGGTGAGTAAATCAGAATTCGCAGTTCGGATGATTTTAGAGGCATATTTGTACGCTTCTAAAATGGACACTTGGAAACTTTTCTGGTGAAAACCACACAATGGATTCCTATGGAAGGAAATACAAGTTACCGGTAAATACGCTTAGAATTACTTTTCAGGGTCAGTGCTGCTCTAAAAGATGCAGCACTGGGTTCTCTCCTGATAGCAGGTGAGTAAATCGGAATTCGTAGTTCGGCTGATTTTAGAGGAATATTTGTACGTTTTATAAATGGACACTTGGAAACTTTTCTGGTGAAAACCACACAATGGATTCCTAAGGAAGGAAATACAAGTTACTGGTAAGTACACTTAGAATTACTTTTCAGGGTCAGTGCTGGTCTAAAAGATGCAGCACTGGGTTCTCTCCTGATAACAGGTAAGTAAATCGGAATTCGTATTTTGGCTGATTTTAGAGGAATATTTGTATGTTTCAAAAATGGACACTTAAAAACTTTTCTGGTGAAAATTACACAAATGGATTCCTATGGAAGGAAGTACAAGTTACTGGTAAGTAGGCTTAGAATTACTTTTCATAGTCAATGCTGGTCTAAAAGATGCAGCACTCGGTCTTCTCCTGATAACAGGTGAGTAAATCAGAATTCGTATTTCAGCTGATTTTAGAGGAATATTTGTACACTTCAAAAATGGACACTTGGAAACTTTTCTGGTGAAAACCACACAATGGATTCCTATGGATGGAAATACAAGTTACTGGTAAGTATGCTTAGAATTACTTTTCAGGGTCAGTGCTGCTCTAAAAGATGCAGCCCTGGGTTCTCTCCTGATAACAGGTGAGTAAATCGGAAGTCGTATTTCGGCTAATTTTAGAGGAATATTTGTACGTTTCAAAAATGGACACTAAGAAACTTTTCTGGTAAAAACCACACAATGGATTCCTATGGAAGGAAGTACAAGTTACTGGTAAGTACGCTTAGAATTACTTTTCATGGTCAGTGCTGGTCTAAAAGTTGCAACACTGGGTTTTCTCCTGATATCAGGTGAGTAAATCGGAATTTGTAGTTCAACTGATTTTAGAGGAATATTTGTAAGTCTAAAAAATTGACATTTGGAAACTTTTCTGGTGAAAACCACACAATGGATTCCTATGGAAGGAAATAAAAGTTACTGGTAAATACGCTTAGAATTACTTTTCAGGGTCAGTGCTGCTCTAAAAGATGCAGCCCTGGGTTTTCTCCTGATAACAGGTGAGTAAATCGGAATTCGAATTTCGGCTGATTTTAGAGGAATATTTGTACGTTTCAAAAATGGACAATTAGAAACTTTTCTGGTGAAAACCACACAATGGATTCCTATGGAAGGAAATACAAGTTACTGGTAAGTACGCTTAGAATTACTTTTCATGGTCAGTGCTGGTCTAAAAGATGCAGCCCTGGGTTTTCTCCTGTTAACAGGTGAGTAAATCAGAATTCGCAGTTCGGGTGATTTTAGAGGAATATTTGTACTCTTCAAAAATGGACACTTGGAAACTTTTCTGGTGAAAACCACACAATGGATTCCTATGGAAGGAAATACCAGTTACTGGTAAATACACTTAGAATTTCTTTTCAGGGTCAGTGCTGCTCTAAAAGATGCAGCACTGGGTTCTCTCCTGATAACAGATGAGTAAATCGGAATTCGTAGTTCAACTGATTTTAGAGGAATATTTGTAAGTCTAAAAAATGGACACTTGGAAACTTTTCTGGGGAAAACCACACAATGGATTCCTATGGAAGGAAATAAAAGTTACTGGTAAATACGCTTAGAATTACTTTTCAGGGTCAGTGCTGCTCTAAAAGATGCAGCACTGGGTTCCCTCCTGATAACAGGTGAGTAAATCGGAATTCGAATTTCGGCTGATGTTAGAGGAATATTTGTACGTTTCAAAAATGGACAATTAGAAACTTTTCTGGTGAAAACCACACAATGGATTCCTATGGAAGGAAATACAAGTTACTGGTAAGTACGCTTAGAATTACTTTTCATGGTCAGTGCTGGTCTAAAAGATGCAGCCCTGGGTTTTCTCCTGTTAACAGGTGAGTAAATCAGAAATCGCAGTTCGGGTGATTTTAGAGGAATATTTGTACGCTTCAAAAATGGACACTTGGAAACTTTTCTGGTGAAAACCACACAATGGATTCCTATGGAAGGAAATACCAGTTACTGGTAAATACACTTAGAATTTCTTTTCAGGGTCAGTGCTGCTCTAAAAGATGCAGCACTGGGTTCTCTCCTGATAACAGATGAGTAAATCAGAATTCGTAGTTCAACTGATTTTAGAGGAATATTTGTAAGTCTAAAAGATGGACACTTGGAAACTTTTCTGGGGAAAACCACACAATGGATTCCTATGGAAGGAAATACAAGTTACCGGTAAATACGCTTAGAATTACTTTTCAGGGTCAGTGCTGCTCTAAAAGATGCAGCACTGGGTTCTCTCCTGATAACAGGTGAGTAAATCGGAATTCGTAGTTCGGCTGATTTTAGAGGAATATTTGTACGTTTCATAAATGGACACTTGGAAACTTTTCTGGTGAAAACCACACAATGGATTCCTAAGGAAGGAAATACAAGTTACTGGTAAGTACACTTAGAATTACTTTTCAGGGTCAGTGCTGGTCTAAAAGATGCAGCACTGGGTTCTCTCCTGATAACAGGTGAGTGAATCGGAATTCGTATTTCGGCTGATTTTAGAGGAATATTTGTATGTTTCAAAAATGGACACTTAGAAACTTTTCTGGTGAAAATCACACAAATGGATTCCTATGGAAGGAAGTACAAGTTACTGGTAAGTACGCTTAGAATTACTTTTCATAGTCAATGCTGGTCTAAAAGATGCAGCACTGGGTCTTCTCCTGATAACAGGTGAGTAAATCAGAATTCGTATTTCAGCTGATTTTAGAGGAATATTTGTACACTTCAAAAATGGACACTTGGAAACTTTTCTGGTGAAAACCACACAATGGATTCCTATGGAAGGAAATACAAGTTACTGGTAAATACACTTAGAATTACTTTTCAGGGTCAGTGCTGGTCTAAAAGATGCAGCACTGGGTTTTCTCCTGATAACAGGTGAGTAAATCAGAATTCGCAGTTCGGGTGATTTTAGAGGCATATTTGTACGCTTCAAAAATGGACACTTGGAAACTTTTCTGGTGAAAACCACACAATGGATTCCTATGGAAGGAAATACAAGTTACTGGTAAATACACTTAGAATTACTTTTCAGGGTCAGTGCTGCTCTAAAAGATGCAGCACTGGGTTCTCTCCTGATAACAGGTGAGTAAATCGGAATTCGTAGTTTAACTGATTTTAGAGGAATATTTGTAAGTCTAAAAAATGGACACTTGGAAACTTTTCTGGTGAAAACCACACAATGGATTCCTATGGAAGGAAATACAAGTTACCGGTAAATACGCTTAGAATTACTTTTCAGGGTCAGTGCTGCTCTAAAAGATGCAGCACTGGGTTCTCTCCTGATAACAGGTGAGTAAATCGGAATTCGTAGTTCGGCTGATTTTAGAGGAATATTTGTACGTTTCATAAATGGACACTTGGAAACTTTTCTGGTGAAAACCACACAATGGATTCCTATGGAAGGAAATACAAGTTACTGGTAAGTACGCTTAGAATTACTTTTCATGGTCAGTGCTGGTCTAAAAGATGCAGCCCTGGGTTTTCTCCTGTTAACAGGTGAGTAAATCAGAAATCGCAGTTCGGGTGATTTTAGAGGAATATTTGTACGCTTCAAAAATGGACACTTGGAAACTTTTCTGGTGAAAACCACACAATGGATTCCTATGGAAGGAAATACCAGTTACTGGTAAATACACTTAGAATTTCTTTTCAGGGTCAGTGCTGCTCTAAAAGATGCAGCACTGGGTTCTCTCCTGATAACAGATGAGTAAATCGGAATTCGTAGTTCAATTGATTTTAGAGGAATATTTGTAAGTCTAAAAGATGGACACTTGGAAACTTTTCTGGGGAAAACCACACAATGGATTCCTATGGAAGGAAATACAAGTTACCGGTAAATACGCTTAGAATTACTTTTCAGGGTCAGTGCTGCTCTAAAAGATGCAGCACTGGGTTCTCTCCTGATAACAGGTGAGTAAATCGGAATTCGTAGTTCGGCTGATTTTAGAGGAATATTTGTACGTTTCATAAATGGACACTTGGAAACTTTTCTGGTGAAAACCACACAATGGATTCCTAAGGAAGGAAATACAAGTTACTGGTAAGTACACTTAGAATTACTTTTCAGGGTCAGTGCTGGTCTAAAAGATGCAGCACTGGGTTCTCTCCTGATAACAGGTGAGTAAATCGGAATTCGTATTTCGGCTGATTTTAGAGGAATATTTGTATGTTTCAAAAATGGACACTTAGAAACTTTTCTGGTGAAAATCACACAAATGGATTCCTATGGAAGGAAGTACAAGTTACTGGTAAGTACGCTTAGAATTACTTTTCATAGTCAATGCTGGTCTAAAAGATGCAGCACTGGGTCTTCTCCTGATAACAGGTGAGTAAATCAGAATTCGTATTTCAGCTGATTTTAGAGGCATATTTGTACGCTTCAAAAATGGACACTTGGAAACTTTTCTGGTGAAAACCACACAATGGATTCCTATGGAAGGAAATACAAGTTACTGGTAAATACACTTAGAATTACTTTTCAGGGTCAGTGCTGCTCTAAAAGATGCAGCACTGGGTTCTCTCCTGATAACAGGTGAGTAAATCGGAATTCGTAGTTTAACTGATTTTAGAGGAATATTTGTAAGTCTAAAAAATGGACACTTGGAAACTTTTCTGGTGAAAACCACACAATGGATTCCTATGGAAGGAAATACAAGTTACCGGTAAATACGCTTAGAATTACTTTTCAGGGTCAGTGCTGCTCTAAAAGATGCAGGACTGGGTTCTCTCCTGATAACAGGTGAGTAAATCGGAATTCGTAGTTCGGCTGATTTTAGAGGAATATTTGTACGTTTCATAAATGGACACTTGGAAACTTTTCTGGTGAAAACCACACAATGGATTCCTAAGGAAGGAAATACAAGTTACTGGTAAGTACACTTAGAATTACTTTTCATAGTCAGTGCTGCTCTAAAAGATGCAGCACTGGGTTCTCTCCTGATAACAGGTGAGTAAATCAGAATTCGTAGTTCGGCTGATTTTAGAGGAATATTTGTACGTTTCAAAAATGGACATTAAGAAACTTTTCTGGTGAAAACCACACAATGGATTCCAATGGAAGGAAATACAAGTTACTGGTAAGTACGCTTAGAATTACTTTTCATGGTCAGTGCTGCTCTAAAAGATGCAGCCCTGGGTTCTCTCCTGATAACAGGTGAGTAAAACGGAAGTCGTATTTCGGCTGATTTTAGAGGAATATTTGTACGTTTCAAAAATGGACACTTGGAAACTTTTCTGGTGAAAACCACACAATGGATTCCTATGGAAGGAAATACAAGTTACTGGTAAATACGCTTAGAATTACTTTTCAGGGTCAGTGCTGCTCTAAAAGATGCAGCACTGGGTTCTCTCCTGATAACAGGTGAGTAAATCAGAATTCGTAGTTCGGCTGATTTTAGAGGAATATTTGTACACTTCAAAAATGGACACTTGGAAACTTTTCTGGTGAAAACCACACAATGGATTCCTATGGAAGGAAATACAAGTTACTGGTAAATACGCTTAGAATTACTTTTCAGGGTCAGTGCTGCTCTAAAAGATGCAGCACTGGGTTCTCTCCTGATAACAGGTGAGTAAATCAGAATTCGTAGTTCGGCTGATTTTAGAGGAATATTTGTACGTTTCAAAAATGGACATTAAGAAACTTTTCTGGTGAAAACCACACAATGGATTCCAATGGAAGGAAATACAAGTTACTGGTAAGTACGCTTAGAATTACTTTTCATGGTCAGTGCTGCTCTAAAAGATGCAGCCCTGGGTTCTCTCCTGATAACAGGTGAGTAAATCGGAAGTCGTATTTCGGCTGATTTTAGAGGAATATTTGTACGTTTTTCAAAAATGGACACTAAGAAACTTTTCTGGTGAAAACCACACAATGGATTCCTATGGAAGGAAGTACAAGTTACTGGTAAGTACGCTTAGAATTACTTTTCATGGTCAGTGCTGGTCTAAAAGTTGCAGCACTGGGTTTTCTCCTGATATCAGGTGAGTAAATCGGAATTTGTAGTTCAACTGATTTTAGAGGAATATTTGTAAGTCTAAAAAATTGACATTTGGAAACTTTTCTGGTGAAAACCACACAATGGATTCCTATGGAAGGAAATAAAAGTTACTGGTAAATACGCTTAGAATTACTTTTCAGGGTCAGTGCTGCTCTAAAAGATGCAGCACTGGGTTCTCTCCTGATAACAGGTGAGTAAATCGGAATTCGAATTTCGGCTGATTTTAGAGGAATATTTGTACGTTTCAAAAATGGACAATTAGAAACTTTTCTGGTGAAAACCACACAATGGATTCCTATGGAAGGAAATACAAGTTACTGGTAAGTACGCTTAGAATTACTTTTCATGGTCAGTGCTGGTCTAAAAGATGCAGCCCTGGGTTTTCTCCTGTTAACAGGTGAGTAAATCAGAAATCGCAGTTCGGGTGATTTTAGAGGAATATTTGTACGCTTAAAAAATGGACACTTGGAAACTTTTCTGGTGAAAACCACACAATGGATTCCTATGGAAGGAAATACCAGTTACTGGTAAATACACTTAGAATTTCTTTTCAGGGTCAGTGCTGCTCTAAAAGATGCAGCACTGGGTTCTCTCCTGATAACAGATGAGTAAATCGGAATTCGTAGTTCAACTGATTTTAGAGGAATATTTGTAAGTCTAAAAAATGGACACTTGGAAACTTTTCTGGTGAAAACCACACAATGGATTCCTATGGAAGGAAATACAAGTTACCGGTAAATACGCTTAGAATTACTTTTCAGGGTCAGTGCTGCTCTAAAAGATGCAGGACTGGGTTCTCTCCTGATAACAGGTGAGTAAATCGGAATTCGTAGTTCGGCTGATTTTAGAGGAATATTTGTACGTTTCATAAATGGACACTTGGAAACTTTTCTGGTGAAAACCACACAATGGATTCCTAAGGAAGGAAATACAAGTTACTGGTAAGTACACTTAGAATTACTTTTCATAGTCAGTGCTGCTCTAAAAGATGCAGCACTGGGTTCTCTCCTGATAACAGGTGAGTAAATCAGAATTCGTAGTTCGGCTGATTTTAGAGGAATATTTGTACGTTTCAAAAATGGACATTAAGAAACTTTTCTGGTGAAAACCACACAATGGATTCCAATGGAAGGAAATACAAGTTACTGGTAAGTACGCTTAGAATTACTTTTCATGGTCAGTGCTGCTCTAAAAGATGCAGCCCTGGGTTCTCTCCTGATAACAGGTGAGTAAATCGGAAGTCGTATTTCGGCTGATTTTAGAGGAATATTTGTACGTTTCAAAAATGGACACTTGGAAACTTTTCTGGTGAAAACCACACAATGGATTCCTATGGAAGGAAATACAAGTTACTGGTAAATACGCTTAGAATTACTTTTCAGGGTCAGTGCTGCTCTAAAAGATGCAGCACTGGGTTCTCTCCTGATAACAGGTGAGTAAATCAGAATTCGTAGTTCGGCTGATTTTAGAGGAATATTTGTACACTTCAAAAATGGACACTTGGAAACTTTTCTGGTGAAAACCACACAATGGATTCCTATGGAAGGAAATACAAGTTACTGGTAAATACGCTTAGAATTACTTTTCAGGGTCAGTGCTGCTCTAAAAGATGCAGCACTGGGTTCTCTCCTGATAACAGGTGAGTAAATCAGAATTCGTAGTTCGGCTGATTTTAGAGGAATATTTGTACGTTTCAAAAATGGACATTAAGAAACTTTTCTGGTGAAAACCACACAATGGATTCCAATGGAAGGAAATACAAGTTACTGGTAAGTACGCTTAGAATTACTTTTCATGGTCAGTGCTGCTCTAAAAGATGCAGCCCTGGGTTCTCTCCTGATAACAGGTGAGTAAATCGGAAGTCGTATTTCGGCTGATTTTAGAGGAATATTTGTACGTTTCAAAAATGGACACTAAGAAACTTTTCTGGTGAAAACCACACAATGGATTCCTATGGAAGGAAGTACAAGTTACTGGTAAGTACGCTTAGAATTACTTTTCATGGTCAGTGCTGGTCTAAAAGTTGCAGCACTGGGTTTTCTCCTGATATCAGGTGAGTAAATCGGAATTTGTAGTTCAACTGATTTTAGAGGAATATTTGTAAGTCTAAAAAATTGACATTTGGAAACTTTTCTGGTGAAAACCACACAATGGATTCCTATGGAAGGAAATAAAAGTTACTGGTAAATACGCTTAGAATTACTTTTCAGGGTCAGTGCTGCTCTAAAAGATGCAGCACTGGGTTCTCTCCTGATAACAGGTGAGTAAATCGGAATTCGAATTTCGGCTGATTTTAGAGGAATATTTGTACGTTTCAAAAATGGACAATTAGAAACTTTTCTGGTGAAAACCACACAATGGATTCCTATGGAAGGAAATACAAGTTACTGGTAAGTACGCTTAGAATTACTTTTCATGGTCAGTGCTGGTCTAAAAGATGCAGCCCTGGGTTTTCTCCTGTTAACAGGTGAGTAAATCAGAAATCGCAGTTCGGGTGATTTTAGAGGAATATTTGTACGCTTAAAAAATGGACACTTGGAAACTTTTCTGGTGAAAACCACACAATGGATTCCTATGGAAGGAAATACCAGTTACTGGTAAATACACTTAGAATTTCTTTTCAGGGTCAGTGCTGCTCTAAAAGATGCAGCACTGGGTTCTCTCCTGATAACAGATGAGTAAATCGGAATTCGTAGTTCAACTGATTTTAGAGGAATATTTGTAAGTCTAAAAAATGGACACTTGGAAACTTTTCTGGTGAAAACCACACAATGGATTCCTATGGAAGGAAATACAAGTTACCGGTAAATACGCTTAGAATTACTTTTCAGGGTCAGTGCTGCTCTAAAAGATGCAGGACTGGGTTCTCTCCTGATAACAGGTGAGTAAATCGGAATTCGTAGTTCGGCTGATTTTAGAGGAATATTTGTACGTTTCATAAATGGACACTTGGAAACTTTTCTGGTGAAAACCACACAATGGATTCCTAAGGAAGGAAATACAAGTTACTGGTAAGTACACTTAGAATTACTTTTCATAGTCAGTGCTGCTCTAAAAGATGCAGCACTGGGTTCTCTCCTGATAACAGGTGAGTAAATCAGAATTCGTAGTTCGGCTGATTTTAGAGGAATATTTGTACGTTTCAAAAATGGACATTAAGAAACTTTTCTGGTGAAAACCACACAATGGATTCCAATGGAAGGAAATACAAGTTACTGGTAAGTACGCTTAGAATTACTTTTCATGGTCAGTGCTGCTCTAAAAGATGCAGCCCTGGGTTCTCTCCTGATAACAGGTGAGTAAATCGGAAGTCGTATTTCGGCTGATTTTAGAGGAATATTTGTACGTTTCAAAAATGGACACTTGGAAACTTTTCTGGTGAAAACCACACAATGGATTCCTATGGAAGGAAATACAAGTTACTGGTAAATACGCTTAGAATTACTTTTCAGGGTCAGTGCTGCTCTAAAAGATGCAGCACTGGGTTCTCTCCTGATAACAGGTGAGTAAATCAGAATTCGTAGTTCGGCTGATTTTAAAGGAATATTTGTACACTTCAAAAATGGACACTTGGAAACTTTTCTGGTGAAAACCACACAATGGATTCCTATGGAAGGAAATACAAGTTACTGGTAAATACGCTTAGAATTACTTTTCAGGGTCAGTGCTGCTCTAAAAGATGCAGCACTGGGTTCTCTCCTGATAACAGGTGAGTAAATCAGAATTCGTAGTTCGGCTGATTTTAGAGGAATATTTGTAAGTTTCAAAAATGGACATTAAGAAACTTTTCTGGTGAAAACCACACAATGGATTCCAATGGAAGGAAATACAAGTTACTGGTAAGTACGCTTAGAATTACTTTTCATGGTCAGTGCTGCTCTAAAAGATGCAGCCCTGGGTTCTCTCCTGATAACAGGTGAGTAAATCGGAAGTCGTATTTCGGCTGATTTTAGAGGAATATTTGTACGTTTCAAAAATGGACACTAAGAAACTTTTCTGGTGAAAACCACACAATGGATTCCTATGGAAGGAAGTACAAGTTACTGGTAAGTACGCTTAGAATTACTTTTCATGGTCAGTGCTGGTCTAAAAGTTGCAGCACTGGGTTTTCTCCTGATATCAGGTGAGTAAATCGGAATTTGTAGTTCAACTGATTTTAGAGGAATATTTGTAAGTCTAAAAAATTGACATTTGGAAACTTTTCTGGTGAAAACCACACAATGGATTCCTATGGAAGGAAATAAAAGTTACTGGTAAATACGCTTAGAATTACTTTTCAGGGTCAGTGCTGCTCTAAAAGATGCAGCACTGGGTTCTCTCCTGATAACAGGTGAGTAAATCGGAATTCGAATTTCGGCTGATTTTAGAGGAATATTTGTACGTTTCAAAAATGGACAATTAGAAACTTTTCTGGTGAAAACCACACAATGGATTCCTATGGAAGGAAATACAAGTTACTGGTAAGTACGCTTAGAATTACTTTTCATGGTCAGTGCTGGTCTAAAAGATGCAGCCCTGGGTTTTCTCCTGTTAACAGGTGAGTAAATCAGAAATCGCAGTTCGGGTGATTTTAGAGGAATATTTGTACGCTTCAAAAATGGACACTTGGAAACTTTTCTGGTGAAAACCACACAATGGATTCCTATGGAAGGAAATACCAGTTACTGGTAAATACACTTAGAATTAATTTTCAGGGTCAGTGCTGCTCTAAAAGATGCAGCACTGGGTTCTCTCCTGATAACAGATGAGTAAATCGGAATTCGTAGTTCAACTGATTTTAGAGGAATATTTGTAAGTCTAAAAGATGGACACTTGGAAACTTTTCTGGGGAAAACCACACAATGGATTCCTATGGAAGGAAATACAAGTTACCGGTAAATACGCTTAGAATTACTTTTCAGGGTCAGTGCTGCTCTAAAAGATGCAGCACTGGGTTCTCTCCTGATAACAGGTGAGTAAATCGGAATTCGTAGTTCGGCTGATTTTAGAGGAATATTTGTACGTTTCATAAATGGACACTTGGAAACTTTTCTGGTGAAAACCACACAATGGATTCCTAAGGAAGGAAATACAAGTTACTGGTAAGTACACTTAGAATTACTTTTCAGGGTCAGTGCTGGTCTAAAAGATGCAGCACTGGGTTCTCTCCTGATAACAGGTGAGTAAATCGGAATTCGTATTTCAGCTGATTTTAGAGGAATATTTGTATGTTTCAAAAATGGACACTTAGAAACTTTTCTGGTGAAAATCACACAAATGGATTCCTATGGAAGGAAGTACAAGTTACTGGTAAGTACGCTTAGAATTACTTTTCATAGTCAATGCTGGTCTAAAAGATGCAGCACTGGGTCTTCTCCTGATAACAGGTGAGTAAATCAGAATTCGTATTTCAGCTGATTTTAGAGGAATATTTGTACACTTCAAAAATGGACACTTGGAAACTTTTCTGGTGAAAACCACACAATGGATTCCTATGGAAGGAAATACAAGTTACTGGTAAATACACTTAGAATTACTTTTCAGGGTCAGTGCTGGTCTAAAAGATGCAGCACTGGGTTTTCTCCTGATAACAGGTGAGTAAATCAGAATTCGCAGTTCGGATGATTTTAGAGGCATATTTGTACGCTTCTAAAATGGACACTTGGAAACTTTTCTGGTGAAAACCACACAATGGATTCCTATGGAAGGAAATACAAGTTACCGGTAAATACGCTTAGAATTACTTTTCAGGGTCAGTGCTGCTCTAAAAGATGCAGCACTGGGTTCTCTCCTGATAGCAGGTGAGTAAATCGGAATTCGTAGTTCGGCTGATTTTAGAGGAATATTTGTACGTTTCATAAATGGACACTTGGAAACTTTTCTGGTGAAAACCACACAATGGATTCCTAAGGAAGGAAATACAAGTTACTGGTAAGTACACTTAGAATTACTTTTCAGGGTCAGTGCTGGTCTAAAAGATGCAGCACTGGGTTCTCTCCTGATAACAGGTAAGTAAATCGGAATTCGTATTTCGGCTGATTTTAGAGGAATATTTGTATGTTTCAAAAATGGACACTTAAAAACTTTTCTGGTGAAAATTACACAAATGGATTCCTATGGAAGGAAGTACAAGTTACTGGTAAGTACGCTTAGAATTACTTTTCATAGTCAATGCTGGTCTAAAAGATGCAGCACTCGGTCTTCTCCTGATAACAGGTGAGTAAATCAGAATTCGTATTTCAGCTGATTTTAGAGGAATATTTGTACACTTCAAAAATGGACACTTGGAAACTTTTCTGGTGAAAACCACACAATGGATTCCTATGGATGGAAATACAAGTTACTGGTAAGTATGCTTAGAATTACTTTTCAGGGTCAGTGCTGCTCTAAAAGATGCAGCCCTGGGTTCTCTCCTGATAACAGGTGAGTAAATCGGAAGTCGTATTTCGGCTAATTTTAGAGGAATATTTGTACGTTTCAAAAATGGACACTAAGAAACTTTTCTGGTAAAAACCACACAATGGATTCCTATGGAAGGAAGTACAAGTTACTGGTAAGTACGCTTAGAATTACTTTTCATGGTCAGTGCTGGTCTAAAAGTTGCAACACTGGGTTTTCTCCTGATATCAGGTGAGTAAATCGGAATTTGTAGTTCAACTGATTTTAGAGGAATATTTGTAAGTCTAAAAAATTGACATTTGGAAACTTTTCTGGTGAAAACCACACAATGGATTCCTATGGAAGGAAATAAAAGTTACTGGTAAATACGCTTAGAATTACTTTTCAGGGTCAGTGCTGCTCTAAAAGATGCAGCCCTGGGTTTTCTCCTGATAACAGGTGAGTAAATCGGAATTCGAATTTCGGCTGATTTTAGAGGAATATTTGTACGTTTCAAAAATGGACAATTAGAAACTTTTCTGGTGAAAACCACACAATGGATTCCTATGGAAGGAAATACAAGTTACTGGTAAGTACGCTTAGAATTACTTTTCATGGTCAGTGCTGGTCTAAAAGAAGCAGCCCTGGGTTTTCTCCTGTTAACAGGTGAGTAAATCAGAATTCGCAGTTCGGGTGATTTTAGAGGAATATTTGTACTCTTCAAAAATGGACACTTGGAAACTTTTCTGGTGAAAACCACACAATGGATTCCTATGGAAGGAAATACCAGTTACTGGTAAATACACTTAGAATTTCTTTTCAGGGTCAGTGCTGCTCTAAAAGATGCAGCACTGGGTTCTCTCCTGATAACAGATGAGTAAATCGGAATTCGTAGTTCAACTGATTTTAGAGGAATATTTGTAAGTCTAAAAAATGGACACTTGGAAACTTTTCTGGGGAAAACCACACAATGGATTCCTATGGAAGGAAATACAAGTTACCGGTAAATACGCTTAGAATTACTTTTCAGGGTCAGTGCTGCTCTAAAAGATGCAGCACTGGGTTCTCTCCTGATAACAGGTGAGTAAATCGGAATTCGTAGTTCGGCTGATTTTAGAGGAATATTTGTACGTTTCATAAATGGACACTTGGAAACTTTTCTGGTGAAAACCACACAATGGATTCCTAAGGAAGGAAATACAAGTTACTGGTAAGTACACTTAGAATTACTTTTCAGGGTCAGTGCTGGTCTAAAAGATGCAGCACTGGGTTCTCTCCTGATAACAGGTGAGTAAATCGGAATTCGTATTTCGGCTGATTTTAGAGGAATATTTGTATGTTTCAAAAATGGACACTTAGAAACTTTTCTGGTGAAAATCACACAAATGGATTCCTATGGAAGGAAGTACAAGTTACTGGTAAGTACGCTTAGAATTACTTTTCATAGTCAATGCTGGTCTAAAAGATGCAGCACTGGGTCTTCTCCTGATAACAGGTGAGTAAATCAGAATTCGTATTTCAGCTGATTTTAGAGGAATATTTGTACACTTCAAAAATGGACACTTGGAAACTTTTCTGGTGAAAACCACACAATGGATTCCTATGGAAGGAAATACAAGTTACTGGTAAATACACTTAGAATTACTTTTCAGGGTCAGTGCTGGTCTAAAAGATGCAGCACTGGGTTTTCTCCTGATAACAGGTGAGTAAATCAGAATTCGCAGTTCGGATGATTTTAGAGGCATATTTGTACGCTTCTAAAATGGACACTTGGAAACTTTTCTGGTGAAAACCACACAATGGATTCCTATGGAAGGAAATACAAGTTACCGGTAAATACGCTTAGAATTACTTTTCAGGGTCAGTGCTGCTCTAAAAGATGCAGCACTGGGTTCTCTCCTGATAGCAGGTGAGTAAATCGGAATTCGTAGTTCGGCTGATTTTAGAGGAATATTTGTACGTTTCATAAATGGACACTTGGAAACTTTTCTGGTGAAAACCACACAATGGATTCCTAAGGAAGGAAATACAAGTTACTGGTAAGTACACTTAGAATTACTTTTCAGGGTCAGTGCTGGTCTAAAAGATGCAGCACTGGGTTCTCTCCTGATAACAGGTAAGTAAATCGGAATTCGTATTTCGGCTGATTTTAGAGGAATATTTGTATGTTTCAAAAATGGACACTTAAAAACTTTTCTGGTGAAAATTACACAAATGGATTCCTATGGAAGGAAGTACAAGTTACTGGTAAGTACGCTTAGAATTACTTTTCATAGTCAATGCTGGTCTAAAAGATGCAGCACTCGGTCTTCTCCTGATAACAGGTGAGTAAATCAGAATTCGTATTTCAGCTGATTTTAGAGGAATATTTGTACACTTCAAAAATGGACACTTGGAAACTTTTCTGGTGAAAACCACACAATGGATTCCTATGGATGGAAATACAAGTTACTGGTAAGTACGCTTAGAATTACTTTTCAGGGTCAGTGCTGCTCTAAAAGATGCAGCCCTGGGTTCTCTCCTGATAACAGGTGAGTAAATCGGAAGTCGTATTTCGGCTAATTTTAGAGGAATATTTGTACGTTTCAAAAATGGACACTAAGAAACTTTTCTGGTAAAAACCACACAATGGATTCCTATGGAAGGAAGTACAAGTTACTGGTAAGTACGCTTAGAATTACTTTTCATGGTCAGTGCTGGTCTAAAAGTTGCAACACTGGGTTTTCTCCTGATATCAGGTGAGTAAATCGGAATTTGTAGTTCAACTGATTTTAGAGGAATATTTGTAAGTCTAAAAAATTGACATTTGGAAACTTTTCTGGTGAAAACCACACAATGGATTCCTATGGAAGGAAATAAAAGTTACTGGTAAATACGCTTAGAATTACTTTTCAGGGTCAGTGCTGCTCTAAAAGATGCAGCCCTGGGTTTTCTCCTGATAACAGGTGAGTAAATCGGAATTCGAATTTCGGCTGATTTTAGAGGAATATTTGTACGTTTCAAAAATGGACAATTAGAAACTTTTCTGGTGAAAACCACACAATGGATTCCTATGGAAGGAAATACAAGTTACTGGTAAGTACGCTTAGAATTACTTTTCATGGTCAGTGCTGGTCTAAAAGATGCAGCCCTGGGTTTTCTCCTGTTAACAGGTGAGTAAATCAGAATTCGCAGTTCGGGTGATTTTAGAGGAATATTTGTACTCTTCAAAAATGGACACTTGGAAACTTTTCTGGTGAAAACCACACAATGGATTCCTATGGAAGGAAATACCAGTTACTGGTAAATACACTTAGAATTTCTTTTCAGGGTCAGTGCTGCTCTAAAAGATGCAGCACTTGGTTCTCTCCTGATAACAGATGAGTAAATCGGAATTCGTAGTTCAACTGATTTTAGAGGAATATTTGTAAGTCTAAAAAATGGACACTTGGAAACTTTTCTGGGGAAAACCACACAATGGATTCCTATGGAAGGAAATACAAGTTACCGGTAAATACGCTTAGAATTACTTTTCAGGGTCAGTGCTGCTCTAAAAGATGCAGCACTGGGTTCTCTCCTGATAACAGGTGAGTAAATCGGAATTCGTAGTTCGGCTGATTTTAGAGGAATATTTGTACGTTTCATAAATGGACACTTGGAAACTTTTCTGGTGAAAACCACACAATGGATTCCTAAGGAAGGAAATACAAGTTACTGGTAAGTACACTTAGAATTACTTTTCAGGGTCAGTGCTGGTCTAAAAGATGCAGCACTGGGTTCTCTCCTGATAACAGGTGAGTAAATCGGAATTCGTATTTCGGCTGATTTTAGAGGAATATTTGTATGTTTCAAAAATGGACACTTAGAAACTTTTCTGGTGAAAATCACACAAATGGATTCCTATGGAAGGAAGTACAAGTTACTGGTAAGTACGCTTAGAATTACTTTTCATAGTCAATGCTGGTCTAAAAGATGCAGCACTGGGTCTTCTCCTGATAACAGGTGAGTAAATCGGAATTCGTAGTTCGGCTGATTTTAGAGGAATATTTGTATGTTTCAAAAATGGACACTTAGAAGCTTTTCTGGCGAAAACCACACAATGGATTCCTATGGAAGGAAATAAAAGTTACTGGTAAGTACGCTTAGAATTACTTTTCAGGGTCAGTGCTGGGGTAAAAGATGCAGCCCTGGGTTCTCTCCTGATAACAGGTGAGTAAATCGGAATTCGTATTTCGGCTGATTTTAGAGGAATATTTGTACGTTTCAAAAATGGACACTTAGAAACTTTTCTGGTGAAAACCACACAATGGATTCCTAAGGAAGGAAATACAAGTTACTGGTCAGTACGCTTAGAATTACTTTTCAAGGTCAGTGCTGCTCTTCAGGGTCAGTGCTGGGCTAAAAGAGGCAGCCTTGAGTTCATTCCTGATAACAGGTGAGTAAATCAAAATTCATAGGTCGGCTGATTTTAGAGGAATAGTTGCATGTTTCAAAAATGGACACTTGGAAACTTTTCTGGTGAAAACCACACAATGGATTCCTATGGAAGGAAATAAAAGTGACTGGTAAGTACGCTTAGAATTACTTTTCAGGGTCAGTGCTGGGGTAAAAGATGCAGCCCTGGGTTCTCTCCTGATAACAGGTGAGTAAATCGGAATTCGTATTTCAGCTGATTTTAGAGAAATATTTGTACGTTTCAAAAATGGACACTTAGAAACTTTTCTGGTGAAAATCACACAATGGATTACTATGGAAGAAAGTACAAGTTACTGGTAAGTACGCTTAGAATTACTTTTCATAGTCAATGCTGGTCTAAAAGATGCAGCACTCGGTCTTCTCTTGATAACAGGTGAGTAAATCAGAATTCGTATTTCAGCTGATTTTAGAGGAATATTTGTACACTTCAAAAATGGACACTTGGAAACTTTTCTGGTGAAAACCACACAATGGATTCCTATGGATGGAAATACAAGTTACTGGTAAGTACGCTTAGAATTACTTTTCAGGGTCAGTGCTGCTCTAAAAGATGCAGCCCTGGGTTCTCTCCTGATAACAGGTGAGTAAATCGGAAGTCGTATTTCGGCTGATTTTAGAGGAATATTTGTACGTTTCAAAAATGGACACTAAGAAACTTTTCTGGTAAAAACCACACAATGGATTCCTATGGAAGGAAGTACAAGTTACTGGTAAGTACGCTTAGAATTACTTTTCATGGTCAGTGCTGGTCTAAAAGTTGCAGCACTGGGTTTTCTCCTGATATCAGGTGAGTAAATCGGAATTTGTAGTTCAACTGATTTTAGAGGAATATTTGTAAGTCTAAAAAATTGACATTTGGAAACTTTTCTGGTGAAAACCACACAATGGATTCCTATAAAAGGAAATAAAAGTTACTGGTAAATACGCTTAGAATTACTTTTCAGGGTCAGTGCTGCTCTAAAAGATGCAGCCCTGGGTTTTCTCCTGATAACAGGTGAGTAAATCGGAATTCGAATTTCGGCTGATTTTAGAGGAATATTTGTACGTTTCAAAAATGGACAATTAGAAACTTTTCTGGTGAAAACCACACAATGGATTCCTATGGAAGGAAATACAAGTTACTGGTAAGTACGCTTAGAATTACTTTTCATGGTCAGTGCTGGTCTAAAAGATGCAGCCCTGGGTTTTCTCCTGTTAACAGGTGAGTAAATCAGAATTCGCAGTTCGGGTGATTTTAGAGGAATATTTGTACTCTTCAAAAATGGACACTTGGAAACTTTTCTGGTGAAAACCACACAATGGATTCCTATGGAAGGAAATACCAGTTACTGGTAAATACACTTAGAATTTCTTTTCAGGGTCAGTGCTGCTCTAAAAGATGCAGCACTGGGTTCTCTCCTGATAACAGATGAGTAAATCGGAATTCGTAGTTCAACTGATTTTAGAGGAATATTTGTAAGTCTAAAAAATGGACACTTGGAAACTTTTCTGGGGAAAACCACACAATGGATTCCTATGGAAGGAAATACAAGTTACCGGTAAATACGCTTAGAATTACTTTTCAGGGTCAGTGCTGCTCTAAAAGATGCAGCACTGGGTTCTCTCCTGATAACAGGTGAGTAAATCGGAATTCGTAGTTCGGCTGATTTTAGAGGAATATTTGTACGTTTCATAAATGGACACTTGGAAACTTTTCTGGTGAAAACCACACAATGGATTCCTAAGGAAGGAAATACAAGTTACTGGTAAGTACACTTAGAATTACTTTTCAGGGTCAGTGCTGGTCTAAAAGATGCAGCACTGGGTTCTCTCCTGATAACAGGTGAGTAAATCGGAATTCGTATTTCGGCTGATTTTAGAGGAATATTTGTATGTTTCAAAAATGGACACTTAGAAACTTTTCTGGTGAAAATCACACAAATGGATTCCTATGGAAGGAAGTACAAGTTACTGGTAAGTGCGCTTAGAATTACTTTTCATAGTCAATGCTGGTCTAAAAGATGCAGCACTGGGTCTTCTCCTGATAACAGGTGAGTAAATCGGAATTCGTAGTTCGGCTGATTTTAGAGGAATATTTGTATGTTTCAAAAATGGACACTTAGAAGCTTTTCTGGCGAAAACCACACAATGGATTCCTATGGAAGGAAATAAAAGTTACTGGTAAGTACGCTTAGAATTACTTTTCAGGGTCAGTGCTGGGGTAAAAGATGCAGCCCTGTGTTCTCTCCTGATAACAGGTGAGTAAATCGGAATTCGTATTTCGGCTGATTTTAGAGGAATATTTGTACGTTTCAAAAATGGACACTTAGAAACTTTTCTGGTGAAAACCACACAATGGATTCCTAAGGAAGGAAATACAAGTTACTGGTCAGTACGCTTAGAATTACTTTTCAAGGTCAGTGCTGCTCTTCAGGGTCAGTGCTGGGCTAAAAGAGGCAGCCTTGAGTTCATTCCTGATAACAGGTGAGTAAATCAAAATTCATAGTTCGGCTGATTTTAGAGGAATAGTTGTATGTTTCAAAAATGGACACTTGGAAACTTTTCTGGTGAAAACCACACAATGGATTCCTATGGAAGGAAATAAAAGTGACTGGTAAGTACGCTTAGAATTACTTTTCAGGGTCAGTGCTGGGGTAAAAGATGCAGCCCTGGGTTCTCTCCTGATAACAGGTGAGTAAATCGGAATTCGTATTTCAGCTGATTTTAGAGAAATATTTGTATGTTTCAAAAATGGACACTTAGAAACTTTTCTGGTGAAAATCACACAATGGATTACTATGGAAGAAAGTACAAGTTACTGGTAAGTACGCTTAGAATTACTTTTCATAGTCAGTGCTGGTCTAAAAGATGCAGCACTGGGTCTTCTCCTGATAACAGGTGAGTAAATCAGAATTCGTAGTTCGGCTGATTTTAGAGGAATATGTGTACGCTTCAAAAATGGACACTTGGAAACTTTTCTGGTGAAAACCACACAATGGATTCCTATGGAAGGAAATACAAGTTACTGGTAAATACGCTTAGAATTACTTTTCATGGTCAGTGCTGGTCTAAAAGATGCAGCACTGGGTTTTCTCCTGATAACAGGTGAGTAAATCAGAATTCGCAGTTCGGGTGATTTTAGAGGAATATTTGTACGCTTCAAAAATGGACACTTGGAAACTTTTCTGGTGAAAACCACACAATGGATTCCTATGGAAGGAAATACAAGTTACTGGTAAACACACTTAGAATTACTTTTCAGGGTCAGTGCTGCTCTAAAAGATGCAGCACTGGGTTCTCTCCTGATAACAGGTGAGTAAATCGGAATTCGTAGTTCAACTGATTTTAGAGGAATATTTGTAAGACTAAAAAATGGACACTTGGAAACATTTCTGGTGAAAACCACACAATGGATTCCTATGGAAGGAAATACAAGTTACCGGTAAATACGCTTAGAATTACTTTTCAGGGTCAGTGCTGCTCTAAAAGATGCAGCACTGGGTTCTCAACTGATAACAGGTGAGTAAATCGGAATTCGTAGTTCGGGTGATTTTAGAGGAATATTTGTACGTTTCATAAATGGACACTTGGAAACTTTTCTGGTGAAAACCACACAATGGATTCCTAAGGAAGGAAATACAAGTTACTGGTAAGTACGCTTAGAATTACTTTTCATAGTGAATGCTGGTCTAAAAGATGCAGCACTGGGTCTTCTCCTGATAACAGGTGAGTAAATCAGAATTCGTAGTTCAGCTGATTTTAGAGGAATATTTGTACGCTTCAAAAATGGACACTTGGAAACTTTTCTGGTGAAAACCACACAATGGATTCCTATGGAAGGAAATACAAGTTACTGGTAAATACGCTTAGAATTACTTTTCAGGGTCAGTGCTGCTCTAAAAGATGCAGCACTGGGTTCTCTCCTGATAACAGGTGAGTAAATCAGAATTCGTAGTTCGGCTGATTTTAGAGGAATATTTGTACGTTTCAAAAATGGACATTAAGAAACTTTTCTGGTGAAAACCACACAATGGATTCCAATGGAAGGAAATACAAGTTACTGGTAAGTACGCTTAGAATTACATTTCATGGTCAGTGCTGCTCTAAAAGATGCAGCCCTGGGTTCTCTCCTGATAACAGGTGAGTAAATCGGAAGTCGTATTTCGGCTGATTTTAGAGGAATATTTGTACGTTTCAAAAATGGACACTAAGAAACTTTTCTGGTGAAAACCACACAATGGATTCCTATGGAAGGAAGTACAAGTTACTGGTAAGTACGCTTAGAATTACTTTTCATGGTCAGTGCTGGTCTAAAAGTTGCAGCACTGGGTTTTCTCCTGATATCAGGTGAGTAAATCGGAATTTGTAGTTCAACTGATTTTAGAGGAATATTTGTAAGTCTAAAAAATTGACATTTGGAAACTTTTCTGGTGAAAACCACACAATGGATTCCTATGGAAGGAAATAAAAGTTACTGGTAAATACGCTTAGAATTACTTTTCAGGGTCAGTGCTGCTCTAAAAGATGCAGCACTGGGTTCTCTCCTGATAACAGGTGAGTAAATCGGAATTCGAATTTCGGCTGATTTTAGAGGAATATTTGTACGTTTCAAAAATGGACAATTAGAAACTTTTCTGGTGAAAACCACACAATGGATTCCTATGGAAGGAAATACAAGTTACTGGTAAGTACGCTTAGAATTACTTTTCATGGTCAGTGCTGGTCTAAAAGATGCAGCACTGGGTTCTCTCCTGATAACAGGTGAGTAAATCGGAATTCGTATTTCGGCTGATTTTAGAGGAATATTTGTATGTTTCAAAAATGGACACTTAGAAACTTTTCTGGTGAAAATCACACAAATGGATTCCTATGGAAGGAAGTACAAGTTACTGGTAAGTACGCTTAGAATTACTTTTCATAGTCAATGCTGGTCTAAAAGATGCAGCACTGGGTCTTCTCCTGATAACAGGTGAGTAAATCAGAATTCGTATTTCAGCTGATTTTAGAGGAATATTTGTACACTTCAAAAATGGACACTTGGAAACTTTTCTGGTGAAAACCACACAATGGATTCCTATGGAAGGAAATACAAGTTACTGGTAAATACACTTAGAATTACTTTTCAGGGTCAGTGCTGGTCTAAAAGATGCAGCACTGGGTTTTCTCCTGATAACAGGTGAGTAAATCAGAATTCGCAGTTCGGATGATTTTAGAGGCATATTTGTACGCTTCTAAAATGGACACTTGGAAACTTTTCTGGTGAAAACCGCACAATGGATTCCTATGGAAGGAAATACAAGTTACCGGTAAATACGCTTAGAATTACTTTTCAGGGTCAGTGCTGCTCTAAAAGATGCAGCACTGGGTTCTCTCCTGATAGCAGGTGAGTAAATCGGAATTCATAGTTCGGCTGATTTTAGAGGAATATTTGTACGTTTCATAAATGGACACTTGGAAACTTTTCTGGTGAAAACCACACAATGGATTCCTAAGGAAGGAAATACAAGTTACTGGTAAGTACACTTAGAATTACTTTTCAGGGTCAGTGCTGGTCTAAAAGATGCAGCACTGGGTTCTCTCCTGATAACAGGTAAGTAAATCGGAATTCGTATTTCGGCTGATTTTAGAGGAATATTTGTATGTTTCAAAAATGGACACTTAGAAACTTTTCTGGTGAAAATTACACAAATGGATTCCTATGGAAGGAAGTACAAGTTACTGGTAAGTACGCTTAGAATTACTTTTCATAGTCAATGCTGGTCTAAAAGATGCAGCACTCGGTCTTCTCCTGATAACAGGTGAGTAAATCAGAATTCGTATTTCAGCTGATTTTAGAGGAATATTTGTACACTTCAAAAATGGACACTTGGAAACTTTTCTGGTGAAAACCACACAATGGATTCCTATGGATGGAAATACAAGTTACTGGTAAGTACGCTTAGAATTACTTTTCAGGGTCAGTGCTGCTCTAAAAGATGCAGCCCTGGGTTCTCTCCTGATAACAGGTGAGTAAATCGGAAGTCGTATTTCGGCTGATTTTAGAGGAATATTTGTACGTTTCAAAAATGGACACTAAGAAACTTTTCTGGTAAAAACCACACAATGGATTCCTATGGAAGGAAGTACAAGTTACTGGTAAGTACGCTTAGAATTACTTTTCATGGTCAGTGCTGGTCTAAAAGTTGCAACACTGGGTTTTCTCCTGATATCAGGTGAGTAAATCGGAATTTGTAGTTCAACTGATTTTAGAGGAATATTTGTAAGTCTAAAAAATTGACATTTGGAAACTTTTCTGGTGAAAACCACACAATGGATTCCTATGGAAGGAAATAAAAGTTACTGGTAAATACGCTTAGAATTACTTTTCAGGGTCAGTGCTGCTCTAAAAGATGCAGCCCTGGGTTTTCTCCTGATAACAGGTGAGTAAATCGGAATTCGAATTTCGGCTGATTTTAGAGGAATATTTGTACGTTTCAAAAATGGACAATTAGAAACTTTTCTGGTGAAAACCACACAATGGATTCCTATGGAAGGAAATACAAGTTACTGGTAAGTACGCTTAGAATTACTTTTCATGGTCAGTGCTGGTCTAAAAGATGCAGCCCTGGGTTTTCTCCTGTTAACAGGTGAGTAAATCAGAATTCGCAGTTCGGGTGATTTTAGAGGAATATTTGTACTCTTCAAAAATGGACACTTGGAAACTTTTCTGGTGAAAACCACACAATGGATTCCTATGGAAGGAAATACCAGTTACTGGTAAATACACTTAGAATTTCTTTTCAGGGTCAGTGCTGCTCTAAAAGATTCAGCACTGGGTTCTCTCCTGATAACAGATGAGTAAATCGGAATTCGTAGTTCAACTGATTTTAGAGGAATATTTGTAAGTCTAAAAAATGGACACTTGGAAACTTTTCTGGTGAAAACCACACAATGGATTCCTATGGAAGGAAATACAAGTTACCGGTAAATACGCTTAGAATTACTTTTCAGGGTCAGTGCTGCTCTAAAAGATGCAGCACTGGGTTCTCTCCTGATAACAGGTGAGTAAATCGGAATTCGTAGTTCGGCTGATTTTAGAGGAATATTTGTACGTTTCATAAATGGACACTTGGAAACTTTTCTGGTGAAAACCACACAATGGATTCCTAAGGAAGGAAATACAAGTTACTGGTAAGTACACTTAGAATTACTTTTCAGGGTCAGTGCTGGTCTAAAAGATGCAGCACTGGGTTCTCTCCTGATAACAGGTGAGTAAATCGGAATTCGTATTTCGGCTGATTTTAGAGGAATATTTGTATGTTTCAAAAATGGACACTTAGAAACTTTTCTGGTGAAAATCACACAAATGGATTCCTATGGAAGGAAGTACAAGTTACTGGTAAGTACGCTTAGAATTACTTTTCATAGTCAATGCTGGTCTAAAAGATGCAGCACTGGGTCTTCTCCTGATAACAGGTGAGTAAATCGGAATTCGTAGTTCGGCTGATTTTAGAGGAATATTTGTATGTTTCAAAAATGGACACTTAGAAGCTTTTCTGGCGAAAACCACACAATGGATTCCTATGGAAGGAAATAAAAGTTACTGGTAAGTACGCTTAGAATTACTTTTCAGGGTCAGTGCTGGGGTAAAAGATGCAGCCCTGGGTTCTCTCCTGATAACAGGTGAGTAAATCGGAATTCGTATTTCGGCTGATTTTAGAGGAATATTTGTACGTTTCAAAAATGGACACTTAGAAACTTTTCTGGTGAAAACCACACAATGGATTCCTAAGGAAGGAAATACAAGTTACTGGTCAGTACGCTTAGAATTACTTTTCAAGGTCAGTGCTGCTCTTCAGGGTCAGTGCTGGGCTAAAAGAGGCAGCCTTGAGTTCATTCCTGATAACAGGTGAGTAAATCAAAATTCATAGTTCGGCTGATTTTAGAGGAATAGTTGTATGTTTCAAAAATGGACACTTGGAAACTTTTCTGGTGAAAACCACACAATGGATTCCTATGGAAGGAAATAAAAGTGACTGGTAAGTACGCTTAGAATTACTTTTCAGGGTCAGTGCTGGGGTAAAAGATGCAGCCCTGGGTTCTCTCCTGATAACAGGTGAGTAAATCGGAATTCGTATTTCAGCTGATTTTAGAGAAATATTTGTACGTTTCAAAAATGGACACTTAGAAACTTTTCTGGTGAAAATCACACAATGGATTACTATGGAAGAAAGTACAAGTTACTGGTAAGTACGCTTAGAATTACTTTTCATAGTCAATGCTGGTCTAAAAGATGCAGCACTCGGTCTTCTCCTGATAACAGGTGAGTAAATCAGAATTCGTATTTCAGCTGATTTTAGAGGAATATTTGTACACTTCAAAAATGGACACTTGGAAACTTTTCTGGTGAAAACCACACAATGGATTCCTATGGATGGAAATACAAGTTACTGGTAAGTACGCTTAGAATTACTTTTCAGGGTCAGTGCTGCTCTAAAAGATGCAGCCCTGGGTTCTCTCCTGATAACAGGTGAGTAAATCGGAAGTCGTATTTCGGCTGATTTTAGAGGAATATTTGTACATTTCAAAAATGGACACTAAGAAACTTTTCTGGTAAAAACCACACAATGGATTCTTATGGAAGGAAGTACAAGTTACTGGTAAGTACGCTTAGAATTACTTTTCATGGTCAGTGCTGGTCTAAAAGTTGCAGCACTGGGTTTTCTCCTGATATCAGGTGAGTAAATCGGAATTTGTAGTTCAACTGATTTTAGAGGAATATTTGTAAGTCTAAAAAATTGACATTTGGAAACTTTTCTGGTGAAAACCACACAATGGATTCCTATAAAAGGAAATAAAAGTTACTGGTAAATACGCTTAGAATTACTTTTCAGGGTCAGTGCTGCTCTAAAAGATGCAGCCCTGGGTTTTCTCCTGATAACAGGTGAGTAAATCGGAATTCGAATTTCGGCTGATTTTAGAGGAATATTTGTACGTTTCAAAAATGGACAATTAGAAACTTTTCTGGTGAAAACCACACAATGGATTCCTATGGAAGGAAATACAAGTTACTGGTAAGTACGCTTAGAATTACTTCTCATAGTCAATGCTGGTCTAAAAGATGCAGCACTGGGTCTTCTCCTGATAACAGGTGAGTAAATGGGAATTCGTAGTTCGGCTGATTTTAGAGGATTATTTGTACGTTTAAAAAATGGACACTTAGAAACTTTTCTGGTGAAAACCACACAATGGATTCCTATGGAAGGAAATACCAGTTACTGGTAAATACACTTAGAATTTCTTTTCAGGGTCAGTGCTGCTCTAAAAGATGCAGCACTGGGTTCTCTCCTGATAACAGATGAGTAAATCGGAATTCGTAGTTCAACTGATTTTAGAGGAATATTTGTAAGTCTAAAAGATGGACACTTGGAAACTTTTCTGGGGAAAACCACACAATGGATTCCTATGGAAGGAAATACAAGTTACCGGTAAATACGCTTAGAATTACTTTTCAGGGTCAGTGCTGCTCTAAAAGATGCAGCACTGGGTTCTCTCCTGATAACAGGTGAGTAAATCGGAATTCGTAGTTCGGCTGATTTTAGAGGAATATTTGTACGTTTCATAAATGGACACTTGGAAACTTTTCTGGTGAAAACCACACAATGGATTCCTAAGGAAGGAAATACAAGTTACTGGTAAGTACACTTAGAATTACTTTTCAGGGTCAGTGCTGGTCTAAAAGATGCAGCACTGGGTTCTCTCCTGATAACAGGTGAGTAAATCGGAATTCGTATTTCGGCTGATTTTAGAGGAATATTTGTATGTTTCAAAAATGGACACTTAGAAACTTTTCTGGTGAAAATTACACAAATGGATTCCTATGGAAGGAAGTACAAGTTACTGGTAAGTACGCTTAGAATTACTTTTCATAGTCAATGCTGGTCTAAAAGATGCAGCACTCGGTCTTCTCCTGATAACAGGTGAGTAAATCAGAATTCGTATTTCAGCTGATTTTAGAGGAATATTTGTACACTTCAAAAATGGACACTTGGAAACTTTTCTGGTGAAAACCACACAATGGATTCCTATGGATGGAAATACAAGTTACTGGTAAGTACGCTTAGAATTACTTTTCAGGGTCAGTGCTGCTCTAAAAGATGCAGCCCTGGGTTCTCTCCTGATAACAGGTGAGTAAATCGGAAGTCGTATTTCGGCTGATTTTAGAGGAATATTTGTACGTTTCAAAAATGGACACTAAGAAACTTTTCTGGTAAAAACCACACAATGGATTCCTATGGAAGGAAGTACAAGTTACTGGTAAGTACGCTTAGAATTACTTTTCATGGTCAGTGCTGGTCTAAAAGTTGCAACACTGGGTTTTCTCCTGATATCAGGTGAGTAAATCGGAATTTGTAGTTCAACTGATTTTAGAGGAATATTTGTAAGTCTAAAAAATTGACATTTGGAAACTTTTCTGGTGAAAACCACACAATGGATTCCTATGGAAGGAAATAAAAGTTACTGGTAAATACGCTTAGAATTACTTTTCAGGGTCAGTGCTGCTCTAAAAGATGCAGCCCTGGGTTTTCTCCTGATAACAGGTGAGTAAATCGGAATTCGAATTTCGGCTGATTTTAGAGGAATATTTGTACGTTTCAAAAATGGACAATTAGAAACTTTTCTGGTGAAAACCACACAATGGATTCCTATGGAAGGAAATACAAGTTACTGGTAAGTACGCTTAGAATTACTTTTCATGGTCAGTGCTGGTCTAAAAGATGCAGCCCTGGGTTTTCTCCTGTTAACAGGTGAGTAAATCAGAATTCGCAGTTCGGGTGATTTTAGAGGAATATTTGTACTCTTCAAAAATGGACACTTGGAAACTTTTCTGGTGAAAACCACACAATGGATTCCTATGGAAGGAAATACCAGTTACTGGTAAATACACTTAGAATTTCTTTTCAGGGTCAGTGCTGCTCTAAAAGATTCAGCACTGGGTTCTCTCCTGATAACAGATGAGTAAATCGGAATTCGTAGTTCAACTGATTTTAGAGGAATATTTGTAAGTCTAAAAAATGGACACTTGGAAACTTTTCTGGTGAAAACCACACAATGGATTCCTATGGAAGGAAATACAAGTTACCGGTAAATACGCTTAGAATTACTTTTCAGGGTCAGTGCTGCTCTAAAAGATGCAGCACTGGGTTCTCTCCTGATAACAGGTGAGTAAATCGGAATTCGTAGTTCGGCTGATTTTAGAGGAATATTTGTACGTTTCATAAATGGACACTTGGAAACTTTTCTGGTGAAAACCACACAATGGATTCCTAAGGAAGGAAATACAAGTTACTGGTAAGTACACTTAGAATTACTTTTCAGGGTCAGTGCTGGTCTAAAAGATGCAGCACTGGGTTCTCTCCTGATAACAGGTGAGTAAATCGGAATTCGTATTTCGGCTGATTTTAGAGGAATATTTGTATGTTTCAAAAATGGACACTTAGAAACTTTTCTGGTGAAAATCACACAAATGGATTCCTATGGAAGGAAGTACAAGTTACTGGTAAGTACGCTTAGAATTACTTTTCATAGTCAATGCTGGTCTAAAAGATGCAGCACTGGGTCTTCTCCTGATAACAGGTGAGTAAATCGGAATTCGTAGTTCGGCTGATTTTAGAGGAATATTTGTATGTTTCAAAAATGGACACTTAGAAGCTTTTCTGGCGAAAACCACACAATGGATTCCTATGGAAGGAAATAAAAGTTACTGGTAAGTACGCTTAGAATTACTTTTCAGGGTCAGTGCTGGGGTAAAAGATGCAGCCCTGGGTTCTCTCCTGATAACAGGTGAGTAAATCGGAATTCGTATTTCGGCTGATTTTAGAGGAATATTTGTACGTTTCAAAAATGGACACTTAGAAACTTTTCTGGTGAAAACCACACAATGGATTCCTAAGGAAGGAAATACAAGTTACTGGTCAGTACGCTTAGAATTACTTTTCAAGGTCAGTGCTGCTCTTCAGGGTCAGTGCTGGGCTAAAAGAGGCAGCCTTGAGTTCATTCCTGATAACAGGTGAGTAAATCAAAATTCATAGTTCGGCTGATTTTAGAGGAATAGTTGTATGTTTCAAAAATGGACACTTGGAAACTTTTCTGGTGAAAACCACACAATGGATTCCTATGGAAGGAAATAAAAGTGACTGGTAAGTACGCTTAGAATTACTTTTCAGGGTCAGTGCTGGGGTAAAAGATGCAGCCCTGGGTTCTCTCCTGATAACAGGTGAGTAAATCGGAATTCGTATTTCAGCTGATTTTAGAGAAATATTTGTACGTTTCAAAAATGGACACTTAGAAACTTTTCTGGTGAAAATCACACAATGGATTACTATGGAAGAAAGTACAAGTTACTGGTAAGTACGCTTAGAATTACTTTTCATAGTCAATGCTGGTCTAAAAGATGCAGCACTCGGTCTTCTCCTGATAACAGGTGAGTAAATCAGAATTCGTATTTCAGCTGATTTTAGAGGAATATTTGTACACTTCAAAAATGGACACTTGGAAACTTTTCTGGTGAAAACCACACAATGGATTCTTATGGAAGGAAGTACAAGTTACTGGTAAGTACGCTTAGAATTACTTTTCAGGGTCAGTGCTGCTCTAAAAGATGCAGCCCTGGGTTCTCTCCTGATAACAGGTGAGTAAATCGGAAGTCGTATTTCGGCTGATTTTAGAGGAATATTTGTACATTTCAAAAATGGACACTAAGAAACTTTTCTGGTAAAAACCACACAATGGATTCTTATGGAAGGAAGTACAAGTTACTGGTAAGTACGCTTAGAATTACTTTTCATGGTCAGTGCTGGTCTAAAAGTTGCAGCACTGGGTTTTCTCCTGATATCAGGTGAGTAAATCGGAATTTGTAGTTCAACTGATTTTAGAGGAATATTTGTAAGTCTAAAAAATTGACATTTGGAAACTTTTCTGGTGAAAACCACACAATGGATTCCTATAAAAGGAAATAAAAGTTACTGGTAAATACGCTTAGAATTACTTTTCAGGGTCAGTGCTGCTCTAAAAGATGCAGCCCTGGGTTTTCTCCTGATAACAGGTGAGTAAATCGGAATTCGAATTTCAGCTGATTTTAGAGGAATATTTGTACGTTTCAAAAATGGACAATTAGAAACTTTTCTGGTGAAAACCACACAATGGATTCCTATGGAAGGAAATACAAGTTACTGGTAAGTACGCTTAGAATTACTTCTCATAGTCAATGCTGGTCTAAAAGATGCAGCACTGGGTCTTCTCCTGATAACAGGTGAGTAAATGGGAATTCGTAGTTCGGCTGATTTTAGAGGATTATTTGTACGTTTAAAAAATGGACACTTAGAAACTTTTCTGGTGAAAACCACACAATGGATTCCTATGGAAGGAAATACCAGTTACTGGTAAATACACTTAGAATTTCTTTTCAGGGTCAGTGCTGCTCTAAAAGATGCAGCACTGGGTTCTCTCCTGATAACAGATGAGTAAATCGGAATTCGTAGTTCAACTGATTTTAGAGGAATATTTGTAAGTCTAAAAGATGGACACTTGGAAACTTTTCTGGGGAAAACCACACAATGGATTCCTATGGAAGGAAATACAAGTTACCGGTAAATACGCTTAGAATTACTTTTCAGGGTCAGTGCTGCTCTAAAAGATGCAGCACTGGGTTCTCTCCTGATAACAGGTGAGTAAATCGGAATTCGTAGTTTGGCTGATTTTAGAGGAATATTTGTACGTTTCATAAATGGACACTTGGAAACTTTTCTGGTGAAAACCACACAATGGATTCCTAAGGAAGGAAATACAAGTTACTGGTAAGTACACTTAGAATTACTTTTCAGGGTCAGTGCTGGTCTAAAAGATGCAGCACTGGGTTCTCTCCTGATAACAGGTGAGTAAATCGGAATTCGTATTTCGGCTGATTTTAGAGGAATATTTGTATGTTTCAAAAATGGACACTTAGAAACTTTTCTGGTGAAAATCACACAAATGGATTCCTATGGAAGGAAGTACAAGTTACTGGTAAGTACGCTTAGAATTACTTTTCATAGTCAATGCTGGTCTAAAAGATGCAGCACTGGGTCTTCTCCTGATAACAGGTGAGTAAATCAGAATTCGTATTTCAGCTGATTTTAGAGGAATATTTGTACACTTCAAAAATGGACACTTGGAAACTTTTCTGGTGAAAACCACACAATGGATTCCTATGGAAGGAAATACAAGTTACTGGTAAATACACTTAGAATTACTTTTCAGGGTCAGTGCTGGTCTAAAAGATGCAGCACTGGGTTTTCTCCTGATAACAGGTGAGTAAATCAGAATTCGCAGTTCGGATGATTTTAGAGGCATATTTGTACGCTTCTAAAATGGACACTTGGAAACTTTTCTGGTGAAAACCACACAATGGATTCCTATGGAAGGAAATACAAGTTACCGGTAAATACGCTTAGAATTACTTTTCAGGGTCAGTGCTGCTCTAAAAGATGCAGCACTGGGTTCTCTCCTGATAGCAGGTGAGTAAATCGGAATTCGTAGTTCGGCTGATTTTAGAGGAATATTTGTACGTTTCATAAATGGACACTTGGAAACTTTTCTGGTGAAAACCACACAATGGATTCCTAAGGAAGGAAATACAAGTTACTGGTAAGTACACTTAGAATTACTTTTCAGGGTCAGTGCTGGTCTAAAAGATGCAGCACTGGGTTCTCTCCTGATAACAGGTAAGTAAATCGGAATTCGTATTTCGGCTGATTTTAGAGGAATATTTGTATGTTTCAAAAATGGACACTTAGAAACTTTTCTGGTGAAAATTACACAAATGGATTCCTATGGAAGGAAGTACAAGTTACTGGTAAGTACGCTTAGAATTACTTTTCATAGTCAATGCTGGTCTAAAAGATGCAGCACTCGGTCTTCTCCTGATAACAGGTGAGTAAATCAGAATTCGTATTTCAGCTAATTTTAGAGGAATATTTGTACACTTCAAAAATGGACACTTGGAAACTTTTCTGGTGAAAACCACACAATGGATTCCTATGGATGGAAATACAAGTTACTGGTAAGTACGCTTAGAATTACTTTTCAGGGTCAGTGCTGCTCTAAAAGATGCAGCCCTGGGTTCTCTCCTGATAACAGGTGAGTAAATCGGAAGTCGTATTTCGGCTGATTTTAGAGGAATATTTGTACGTTTCAAAAATGGACACTAAGAAACTTTTCTGGTAAAAACCACACAATGGATTCCTATGGAAGGAAGTACAAGTTACTGGTAAGTACGCTTAGAATTACTTTTCATGGTCAGTGCTGGTCTAAAAGTTGCAACACCGGGTTTTCTCCTGATATCAGGTGAGTAAATCGGAATTTGTAGTTCAACTGATTTTAGAGGAATATTTGTAAGTCTAAAAAATTGACATTTGGAAACTTTTCTGGTGAAAACCACACAATGGATTCCTATGGAAGGAAATAAAAGTTACTGGTAAATACGCTTAGAATTACTTTTCAGGGTCAGTGCTGCTCTAAAAGATGCAGCCCTGGGTTTTCTCCTGATAACAGGTGAGTAAATCGGAATTCGAATTTCGGCTGATTTTAGAGGAATATTTGTACGTTTCAAAAATGGACAATTAGAAACTTTTCTGGTGAAAACCACACAATGGATTCCTATGGAAGGAAATACAAGTTACTGGTAAGTACGCTTAGAATTACTTTTCATGGTCAGTGCTGGTCTAAAAGATGCAGCCCTGGGTTTTCTCCTGTTAACAGGTGAGTAAATCAGAATTCGCAGTTCGGGTGATTTTAGAGGAATATTTGTACTCTTCAAAAATGGACACTTGGAAACTTTTCTGGTGAAAACCACACAATGGATTCCTATGGAAGGAAATACCAGTTACTGGTAAATACACTTAGAATTTCTTTTCAGGGTCAGTGCTGCTCTAAAAGATGCAGCACTGGGTTCTCTCCTGATAACAGATGAGTAAATCGGAATTCGTAGTTCAACTGATTTTAGAGGAATATTTGTAAGTCTAAAAAATGGACACTTGGAAACTTTTCTGGTGAAAACCACACAATGGATTCCTATGGAAGGAAATACAAGTTACCGGTAAATACGCTTAGAATTACTTTTCAGGGTCAGTGCTGCTCTAAAAGATGTAGCACTGGGTTCTCTCCTGATAACAGGTGAGTAAATCGGAATTCGTAGTTCGGCTGATTTTAGAGGAATATTTGTACGTTTCATAAATGGACACTTGGAAACTTTTCTGGTGAAAACCACACAATGGATTCCTAAGGAAGGAAATACAAGTTACTGGTAAGTACACTTAGAATTACTTTTCAGGGTCAGTGCTGGTCTAAAAGATGCAGCACTGGGTTCTCTCCTGATAACAGGTGAGTAAATCGGAATTCGTATTTCGGCTGATTTTAGAGGAATATTTGTATGTTTCAAAAATGGACACTTAGAAACTTTTCTGGTGAAAATCACACAAATGGATTCCTATGGAAGGAAGTACAAGTTACTGGTAAGTACGCTTAGAATTACTTTTCATAGTCAATGCTGGTCTAAAAGATGCAGCACTGGGTCTTCTCCTGATAACAGGTGAGTAAATCGGAATTCGTAGTTCGGCTGATTTTAGAGGAATATTTGTATGTTTCAAAAATGGACACTTAGAAGCTTTTCTGGCGAAAACCACACAATGGATTCCTATGGAAGGAAATAAAAGTTACTGGTAAGTACGCTTAGAATTACTTTTCAGGGTCAGTGCTGGGGTAAAAGATGCAGCCCTGGGTTCTCTCCTGATAACAGGTGAGTAAATCGGAATTCGTATTTCGGCTGATTTTAGAGGAATATTTGTACGTTTCAAAAATGGACACTTAGAAACTTTTCTGGTGAAAACCACACAATGGATTCCTAAGGAAGGAAATACAAGTTACTGGTCAGTACGCTTAGAATTACTTTTCAAGGTCAGTGCTGCTCTTCAGGGTCAGTGCTGGGCTAAAAGAGGCAGCCTTGAGTTCATTCCTGATAACAGGTGAGTAAATCAAAATTCATAGTTCGGCTGATTTTAGAGGAATAGTTGTATGTTTCAAAAATGGACACTTGGAAACTTTTCTGGTGAAAACCACACAATGGATTCCTATGGAAGGAAATAAAAGTGACTGGTAAGTACGCTTAGAATTACTTTTCAGGGTCAGTGCTGGGGTAAAAGATGCAGCCCTGGGTTCTCTCCTGATAACAGGTGAGTAAATCGGAATTCGTATTTCAGCTGATTTTAGAGAAATATTTGTACGTTTCAAAAATGGACACTTAGAAACTTTTCTGGTGAAAATCACACAATGGATTACTATGGAAGAAAGTACAAGTTACTGGTAAGTACGCTTCGAATTACTTTTCATAGTCAATGCTGGTCTAAAAGATGCAGCACTCGGTCTTCTCCTGATAACAGGTGAGTAAATCAGAATTCGTATTTCAGCTGATTTTAGAGGAATATTTGTACACTTCAAAAATGGACACTTGGAAACTTTTCTGGTGAAAACCACACAATGGATTCCTATGGATGGAAATACAAGTTACTGGTAAGTACGCTTAGAATTACTTTTCAGGGTCAGTGCTGCTCTAAAAGATGCAGCCCTGGGTTCTCTCCTGATAACAGGTGAGTAAATCGGAAGTCGTATTTCGGCTGATTTTAGAGGAATATTTGTACGTTTCAAAAATGGACACTAAGAAACTTTTCTGGTAAAAACCACACAATGGATTCTTATGGAAGGAAGTACAAGTTACTGGTAAGTACGCTTAGAATTACTTTTCATGGTCAGTGCTGGTCTAAAAGTTGCAGCACTGGGTTTTCTCCTGATATCAGGTGAGTAAATCGGAATTTGTAGTTCAACTGATTTTAGAGGAATATTTGTAAGTCTAAAAAATTGACATTTGGAAACTTTTCTGGTGAAAACCACACAATGGATTCCTATAAAAGGAAATAAAAGTTACTGGTAAATACGCTTAGAATTACTTTTCAGGGTCAGTGCTGCTCTAAAAGATGCAGCCCTGGGTTTTCTCCTGATAACAGGTGAGTAAATCGGAATTCGAATTTCGGCTGATTTTAGAGGAATATTTGTACGTTTCAAAAATGGACAATTAGAAACTTTTCTGGTGAAAACCACACAATGGATTCCTATGGAAGGAAATACAAGTTACTGGTAAGTACGCTTAGAATTACTTTTCATGGTCAGTGCTGGTCTAAAAGATGCAGCCCTGGGTTTTCTCCTGTTAACAGGTGAGTAAATCAGAATTCGCAGTTCGGGTGATTTTAGAGGAATATTTGTACTCTTCAAAAATGGACACTTGGAAACTTTTCTGGTGAAAACCACACAATGGATTCCTATGGAAGGAAATACCAGTTACTGGTAAATACACTTAGAATTTCTTTTCAGGGTCAGTGCTGCTCTAAAAGATGCAGCACTGGGTTCTCTCCTGATAACAGATGAGTAAATCGGAATTCGTAGTTCAACTGATTTTAGAGGAATATTTGTAAGTCTAAAAAATGGACACTTGGAAACTTTTCTGGGGAAAACCACACAATGGATTCCTATGGAAGGAAATACAAGTTACCGGTAAATACGCTTAGAATTACTTTTCAGGGTCAGTGCTGCTCTAAAAGATGCAGCACTGGGTTCTCTCCTGATAACAGGTGAGTAAATCGGAATTCGTAGTTCGGCTGATTTTAGAGGAATATTTGTACGTTTCATAAATGGACACTTGGAAACTTTTCTGGTGAAAACCACACAATGGATTCCTAAGGAAGGAAATACAAGTTACTGGTAAGTACACTTAGAATTACTTTTCAGGGTCAGTGCTGGTCTAAAAGATGCAGCACTGGGTTCTCTCCTGATAAGAGGTGAGTAAATCGGAATTCGTATTTCGGCTGATTTTAGAGGAATATTTGTATGTTTCAAAAATGGACACTTAGAAGCTTTTCTGGCGAAAACCACACAATGGATTCCTATGGAAGGAAATAAAAGTTACTGGTAAGTACGCTTAGAATTACTTTTCAGGGTCAGTGCTGGGGTAAAAGATGCAGCCCTGGGTTCTCTCCTGATAACAGGTGAGTAAATCGGAATTCGTATTTCGGCTGATTTTAGAGGAATATTTGTACGTTTCAAAAATGGACACTTAGAAACTTTTCTGGTGAAAACCACACAATGAATTCCTGAGGAAGGAAATACAAGTTACTGGTCAGTATGCTTAGAATTACTTTTCAAGGTCAGTGCTGCTCTTCAGGGTCAGTGCTGGGCTAAAAGAGGCAGCCTTGAGTTCATTCCTGATAACAGGTGAGTAAATCAAAATTCATAGTTCGGCTGATTTTAGAGGAATAGTTGTATGTTTCAAAAATGGACACTTGGAAACTTTTCTGGTGAAAACCACACAATGGATTCCTATGGAAGGAAATAAAAGTGACTGGTAAGTACGCTTAGAATTACTTTTCAGGGTCAGTGCTGGGGTAAAAGATGCAGCCCTGGGTTCTCTCCTGATAACAGGTGAGTAAATCGGAATTCGTATTTCAGCTGATTTTAGAGAAATATTTGTACGTTTCAAAAATGGACACTTAGAAACTTTTCTGGTGAAAATCACACAATGGATTACTATGGAAGAAAGTACAAGTTACTGGTAAGTACGCTTAGAATTACTTTTCATAGTCAGTGCTGGTCTAAAAGATGCAGCACTGGGTCTTCTCCTGATAACAGGTGAGTAAATCAGAATTCGTAGTTCGGCTGATTTTAGAGGAATATGTGTACGCTTCAAAAATGGACACTTGGAAACTTTTCTGGTGAAAACCACACAATGGATTCCTATGGAAGGAAATACAAGTTACTGGTAAATACGCTTAGAATTACTTTTCATGGTCAGTGCTGGTCTAAAAGATGCAGCACTGGGTTTTCTCCTGATAACAGGTGAGTAAATCAGAATTCGCAGTTCGGGTGATTTTAGAGGAATATTTGTACGCTTCAAAAATGGACACTTGGAAACTTTTCTGGTGAAAACCACACAATGGATTCCTATGGAAGGAAATACAAGTTACTGGTAAACACACTTAGAATTACTTTTCAGGGTCAGTGCTGCTCTAAAAGATGCAGCACTGGGTTCTCTCCTGATAACAGGTGAGTAAATCGGAATTTGTAGTTCAACTGATTTTAGAGGAATATTTGTAAGACTAAAAAATGGACACTTGGAAACATTTCTGGTGAAAACCACACAATGGATTCCTATGGAAGGAAATACAAGTTACCGGTAAATACGCTTAGAATTACTTTTCAGGGTCAGTGCTGCTCTAAAAGATGCAGCACTGGGTTCTCAACTGATAACAGGTGAGTAAATCGGAATTCGTAGTTCGGGTGATTTTAGAGGAATATTTGTACGTTTCATAAATGGACACTTGGAAACTTTTCTGGTGAAAACCACACAATGGATTCCTAAGGAAGGAAATACAAGTTACTGGTAAGTACGCTTAGAATTACTTTTCATAGTGAATGCTGGTCTAAAAGATGCAGCACTGGGTCTTCTCCTGATAACAGGTGAGTAAATCAGAATTCGTAGTTCAGCTGATTTTAGAGGAATATTTGTACGCTTCAAAAATGGACACTTGGAAACTTTTCTGGTGAAAACCACACAATGGATTCCTATGGAAGGAAATACAAGTTACTGGTAAATACGCTTAGAATTACTTTTCAGGGTCAGTGCTGCTCTAAAAGATGCAGCACTGGGTTCTCTCCTGATAACAGGTGAGTAAATCGGAATTCGTAGTTCGGCTGATTTTAGAGGAATATTTGTATGTTTCAAAAATGGACACTTAGAAGCTTTTCTGGCGAAAACCACACAATGGATTCCTATGGAAGGAAATAAAAGTGACTGGTAAATACACTTAGAATTACTTTTCAGGGTCAGTGCTGCTCTAAAAGAGGCAGCACTGTGTTCTCTCCTGATAACAGGTGATTAAATCGGAATTCGTAGTTCAACTGATTTTAGAGGAATATTTGTAAGTCTAAAAAATTGACATTTGGAAACTTTTCTGGTGAAAACCACACAATGGATTCCTATGGAAGGAAATAAAAGTTACTGGTAAATACGCTTAGAATTACTTTTCATAGTCAGTGCTGCTCTAAAAGATGCAGCACTGGGTTTTCTCCTGATAACAGGTGAGTGAATCAGAATTCGTAGTTCGGCTGATTTTAGAGAAATATTTGTACGCTTCAAAAATGGACACTTGGAAACTTTTCTGGTGAAAACCACACAATGGATTCCTATGGAAGGAAATACAAGTTACTGGTAAGTACGCTTAGAATTACTTTTCATGGTCAGTGCTGGTCTAAAAGATGCAGCCCTGGGTTTTCTCCTGATAACAGGTGAGTAAATCAGAATTCGCAGTTCGGGTGATTTTAGAGGAATATTTGTACGCTTCAAAAATGGACACTTGGAAACTTTTCTGGTGAAAACCACACAATGGATTCCTATGGAAGGAAATACCAGTTACTGGTAAATACACTTAGAATTACTTTTCAGGGTCAGTACTGCTCTAAAAGATGCAGCACTGGGTTCTCTCCTGATAACAGGTGAGTAAATCAGAATTCGTAGTTCGGCTGATTTTAGAGGAATATTTGTACGTTTCATAAATGGACACTTGGAATCTTTTCTGGTGAAAACCACACAATGGATTCCTAAGGAAGGAAATACAAGTTACTGGTCAGTACGCTTAAAATTACTTTTCAAGGTCAGTGCTGCTCTTCAGGGTCAGTGCTGGGCTAAAAGAGGCAGCCTTGAGTTCATTCCTGATAACAGGTGAGTAAATCAAAATTCATAGTTCGGCTGATTTTAGAGGAATAGTTGTACATTTCAAAAATGGACACTTGGAAACTTTTCTGGTGAAAACCACACAATGGATTCCTATGGAAGGAAATACAAGTTACTGGTAAATACGCTTATAATTACTTTTCAGGGTTAGTGCTGCTCTAAAAGATGCAGCACTGGGTTCTCTCCTGATAACAGGTGAGTAAATCGGAATTCGTAGTTTGGCTGATTTTAGAGGAATATTTGTATGTTTCAAAAATGGACACTTAGAAGCTTTTCTGGCGAAAACCACACAATGGATTCCTATGGAAGGAAATAAAAGTGACTGGTAAGTACGCTTAGAATTACTTTTCAGGGTCAGTGCTGGGGTAAAAGATGCAGCCCTGGGTTCTCTCCTGATAACAGGTGAGTAAATCGGAATTCGTATTTCAGCTGATTTTAGAGGAATATTTGTACGTTTCAAAAATGGACACTTAGAAACTTTTCTGGTGTAAATCACACAATGGATTACTATGGAAGAAAGTACAAGTTACTGGTAAGTACGCTTAGAATTACTTTTCATAGTCAGTGCTGGTCTAAAAGATGCAGCACTGGGTCTTCTCCTGATAACAGGTGAGTAAATCAGAATTCGTAGTTCGGCTGATTTTAGAGGAATATGTGTACGCTTCAAAAATGGACACTTGGAAACTTTTCTGGTGAAAACCACACAATGGATTCCTATGGAAGGAAATACAAGTTACTGGTAAATATGCTTAGAATTACTTTTCAGGGTCAGTGCTGGTCTAAAAGATGCAGCACTGGGTTTTCTCCTGATAACAGGTGAGTAAATCGGAATTCGTAGTTTAACTGATTTTAGAGGAATATTTGTAAGTCTAAAAAATGGACACTTGGAAACTTTTCTGGTGAAAACCACACAATGGATTCCTATGGAAGGAAATACAAGTTACCGGTAAATACGCTTAGAATTACTTTTCAGGGTCAGTGCTGCTCTAAAAGATGCAGCACTGGGTTCTCTCCTGATAACAGGTGAGTAAATCGGAATTCGTAGTTCGGCTGATTTTAGAGGAATATTTGTACGTTTCATAAATGGACACTTGGAAACTTTTCTGGTGAAAACCACACAATGGATTCCTAAGGAAGGAAATACAAGTTACTGGTAAGTACACTTAGAATTACTTTTCAGGGTCAGTGCTGGTCTAAAAGATGCAGCACTGGGTTCTCTCCTGATAACAGGTGAGTAAATCGGAATTCGTATTTCGGCTGATTTTAGAGGAATATTTGTATGTTTCAAAAATGGACACTTAGAAACTTTTCTGGTGAAAATCACACAAATGGATTCCTATGGAAGGAAGTACAAGTTACTGGTAAGTACGCTTAGAATTACTTCTCATAGTCAATGCTGGTCTAAAAGATGCAGCACTGGGTCTTCTCCTGATAACAGGTGAGTAAATCAGAATTCGTAGTTCAGCTGATTTTAGAGGAATATTTGTACGCTTCAAAAATGGACACTTGGAAACTTTTCTGGTGAAAACCACACAATGGATTCCTATGGAAGGAAATAAAAGTTACTGGTAAGTACGCTTAGAATTACTTTTCAGGGTCAGTGCTGGGGTAAAAGATGCAGCCCTGGGTTATCTCCTGATAACAGGTGAGTAAATCGGAATTCGTATTTCGGCTGATTTTAGAGGAATATTTGTACGTTTCAAAAATGGACACTTAGAAACTTTTCTAGTGAAAATCACACAATGGATTCCTATGGAAAAAAGTACAAGTTACTGGTAAGTACGCTTAGAATTACTTTTCATAGTCAGTGCTGGTCTAAAAGATGCAGCACTGGGTATTCTCCTGATAACAGGTGAGTAAATCAGAATTCGTAGTTCGGCTGATTTTAGAAGAATATGTGTACGCTTCAAAAATGGACACTTGGAAACTTTTCTGGTGAAAACCACACAATGGATTCCTATGGAAGGAAATACAAGTTACTGGTAAATACGCTTAGAATTACTTTTCAGGGTCAGTGCTGGTCTAAAAGATGCAGCACTGGGTTCTCTCCTGATAACAGGTGAGTAAATCGGAATTCGTAGTTCGGCTGATTTTAGAGGAATATTTGTACGTTTCATAAATGGACACTCGGAAACTTTTCTGGTGAAAACCACACAATGGATTCCTAAGGAAGGAAATACAAGTTACTGGTAAGTACACTTAGAATTACTTTTCAGGGTCAGTGCTGGTCTAAAAGATGCAGCACTGGGTTCTCTCCTGATAACAGGTGAGTAAATCGGAATTCGTATTTCGGCTGATTTTAGAGGAATATTTGTATGTTTCAAAAATGGACACTTAGAAACTTTTCTGGTGAAAATCACACAAATGGATTCCTATGGAAGGAAGTACAAGTTACTGGTAAGTACGCTTAGAATTACTTTTCATAGTCAATGCTGGTCTAAAAGATGCAGCACTCGGTCTTCTCCTGATAACAGGTGAGTAAATCAGAATTCGTATTTCAGCTGATTTTAGAGGAATATTTGTACACTTCAAAAATGGACACTTGGAAACTTTTCTGGTGAAAACCACACAATGGATTCCTATGGAAGGAAATACAAGTTACTGGTAAATACGCTTAGAATTACTTTTCAGGGTCAGTGCTGCTCTAAAAGATGCAGCACTGGGTTCTCTCCTGATAACAGGTGAGTAAATCAGAATTCGTAGTTCGGCTGATTTTAGAGGAATATTTGTACGTTTCAAAAATGGACATTAAGAAACTTTTCTGGTGAAAACCACACAATGGATTCCAATGGAAGGAAATACAATTTACTGGTAAGTACGCTTAGAATTACTTTTCATGGTCAGTGCTGCTCTAAAAGATGCAGCCCTGGGTTCTCTCCTGATAACGGGTGAGTAAATCGGAATTCGTAGTTCGGCTGATTTTAGAGGAATAGTTGTACATTTCAAAAATGGACACTTGGAAACTTTTCTGGTGAAAACCACACAATGGATTCCTATGGAAGGAAATACCAGTTACTGGTAAATACACTTAGAATTACTTTTCAGGGTCAGTGCTGCTCTAAAAGATGCAGCACTGGGTTCTCTCCTGATAACAGGTGAGTAAATCGGAATTCGTAGTTCGGCTGATTTTAGAGGAATATTTGTACGTTTCATAAATGGACACTTGGAATCTTTTCTGGTGAAAACCACACAATGGATTCCTAAGGAAGGAAATACAAGTTACTGGTCAGTACGCTTAAAATTACTTTTCAAGGTCAGTGCTGCTCTTCAGGGTCAGTGCTGGGCTAAAAGAGGCAGCCTTGAGTTCATTCCTGATAACAGGTGAGTAAATCAAAATTCATAGTTCGGCTGATTTTAGAGGAATAGTTGTACGTTTCAAAAATGGACACTTGGAAACTTTTCTGGTGAAAACCACACAATGGATTCCTATGGAAGGAAATACAAGTTACTGGTAAATACGCTTAGAATTACTTTTCAGGGTTAGTGCTGCTCTAAAAGATGCAGCACTGGGTTCTCTCCTGATAACAGGTGAGTAAATCGGAATTCGTAGTTTGGCTGATTTTAGAGGAATATTTGTATGTTTCAAAAATGGACACTTAGAAGCTTTTCTGGCGAAAACCACACAATGGATTCCTATGGAAGGAAATAAAAGTGACTGGTAAGTACGCTTAGAATTACTTTTCAGGGTCAGTGCTGGGGTAAAAGATGCAGCCCTGGGTTCTCTCCTGATAACAGGTGAGTAAATCGGAATTCGTATTTCAGCTGATTTTAGAGGAATATTTGTACGTTTCAAAAATGGACACTTGGAAACTATTCTGGTGTAAATCACACAATGGATTACTATGGAAGAAAGTACAAGTTACTGGTAAGTACGCTTAGAATTACTTTTCATAGTCAGTGCTGGTCTAAAAGATGCAGCACTGGGTCTTCTCCTGATAACAGGTGAGTAAATCAGAATTCGTAGTTCGGCTGATTTTAGAGGAATATGTGTACGCTTCAAAAATGGACACTTGGAAACTTTTCTGGTGAAAACCACACAATGGATTCCTATGGAAGGAAATACAAGTTACCGGTAAATACGCTTAGAATTACTTTTCAGGGTCAGTGCTGCTCTAAAAGATGCAGCACTGGGTTCTCAACTGATAACAGGTGAGTAAATCGGAATTCGTAGTTCGGGTGATTTAAGAGGAATATTTGTACGTTTCATAAATGGACACTTGGAAACTTTTCTGGTGAAAACCACACAATGGATTCCTAAGGAAGGAAATACAAGTTACTGGTAAGTACGTTTAGAACTACTTTTCAGGGTCAGTGCTGGTCTAAAAGATGCAGCACTGAGTTCTCTCCTGATAACAGGTGAGTAAATCGGAATTCGTAGTTCAACTGATTTTAGAGGAATATTTGTAAGTCTAAAAAATGGACACTTGGAAACTTTTCTGGGGAAAACCACACAATGGATTCCTATGGAAGGAAATACAAGTTACTGGTAAGTACGCTTAGAATTACTTTTCAGGGTCAGTGCTGGGGTAAAAGATGCAGCCCTGGGTTCTCTCCTGATAACAGGTGAGTAAATCGGAATTCGTATTTCGGCTGATTTTAGAGAAATATTTGTACGTTTCAAAAATGGACACTTAGAAACTTTTCTGGTGAAAACCACACAATGGATTCCTAAGGAAGGAAATACAAGTTACTGGTCAGTACGCTTAGAATTACTTTTCAAGGTCAGTGCTGCTCTTCAGGGTCAGTGCTGGGCTAAAAGAGGCAGCCTTGAGTTCATTCCTGATAACAGGTGAGTAAATCAAAATTCATAGTTCGGCTGATTTTAGAGGAATAGTTGTACGTTTCAAAAATGGACACTTGGAATCTTTTCTGGTGAAAATCACACAATGGATTCCTATGGAAGGAAATAAAAGTGACTGGTAAGTACGCTTAGAATTACTTTTCAGGGTCAGTGCTGGGGTAAAAGATGCAGCCCTGGGTTCTCTCCTGATAACAGGTGAGTAAATAGGAATTCATATTTCAGCTGATTTTAGAGAAATATTTGTACGTTTCAAAAATGGACACTTAGAAACTTTTCTGGTGAAAATCACACAATGGATTACTATGGAAGAAAGTACAAGTTACTGGTAAGTACGCTTAGAATTACTTTTCATAGTCAGTGCTGGTCTAAAAGATGCAGCACTGGGTCTTCTCCTGATAACAGGTGAGTAAATCAGAATTCGTAGTTCGGCTGATTTTAGAGGAATATGTGTACGCTTCAAAAATGGACACTTGGAAACTTTTCTGGTGAAAACCACACAATGGATTCCTATGGAAGGAAATACAAGTTACTGGTAAATACGCTTAGAATTACTTTTCATGGTCAGTGCTGGTCTAAAAGATGCAGCACTGGGTTTTCTCCTGATAACAGGTGAGTAAATCAGAATTCGCAGTTCGGGTGATTTTAGAGGAATATTTGTACGCTTCAAAAATGGACACTTGGAAACTTTTCTGGTGAAAACCACACAATGGATTCCTATGGAAGGAAATACAAGTTACTGGTAAACACACTTAGAATTACTTTTCAGGGTCAGTGCTGCTCTAAAAGATGCAGCACTGGGTTCTCTCCTGATAACAGGTGAGTAAATCGTAATTCGTAGTTCAACTGATTTTAGAGGAATATTTGTAAGACTAAAAAATGGACACTTGGAAACATTTCTGGTGAAAACCACACAATGGATTCCTATGGAAGGAAATACAAGTTACTGGTAAATACGCTTAGAATTACTTTTCAGGGTCAGTGCTGCTCTAAAAGATGCAGCACTGGATTCTCAACTGATAACAGGTGAGTAAATCGGAATTCGTAGTTCGGGTGATTTTAGAGGAATATTTGTACGTTTCATAAATGGACACTTGGAAACTTTTCTGGTGAAAACCACACAATGGATTCCTAAGGAAGGAAATACAAGTTACTGGTAAGTACGCTTAGAATTACTTTTCATAGTGAATGCTGGTCTAAAAGATGCAGCACTGGGTCTTCTCCTGATAACAGGTGAGTAAATCAGAATTCGTAGTTCAGCTGATTTTAGAGGAATATTTGTACGCTTCAAAAATGGACACTTGGAAACTTTTCTGGTGAAAACCACACAATGGATTCCTATGGAAGGAAATACAAGTTACTGGTAAATAGGCTTAGAATTACTTTTCAGGGTCAGTGCTGCTCTAAAAGATGCAGCACTGGGTTCTCTCCTGATAACAGGTGAGTAAATCGGAATTCGTAGTTCGGCTGATTTTAGAGGAATATTTGTATGTTTCAAAAATGGACACTTAGAAGCTTTTCTGGCGAAAACCACACAATGGATTCCTATGGAAGGAAATAAAAGTTACTGGTAAGTACGCTTAGAATTACTTTTCAGGGTCAGTGCTGGGGTAAAAGATGCAGCCCTGGGTTCTCTCCTGATAACAGGTAAGTAAATCGGAATTCGTATTTCGGCTGATTTTAGAGGAATATTTGTACGTTTCAAAAATGGACACTTAGAAACTTTTCTGGTGAAAATCACACAATGGATTCCTATGGAAGAAAGTACAAGTTACTGGTAAGTACGCTTAGAATTACTTTTCATAGTCAGTGCTGGTCTAAAAGATGCAGCACTGGGTATTCTCCTGATAACAGGAGAGTAAATCAGAATTCGTAGTTCGGCTGAGTTTAGAGGAATATGTGTACGCTTCAAAAATGGACACTTGGAATCTTTTCTGGTGAAAACCACACAATGGATTCCTATGGAAGGAAATACCAGTTACTGGTAAATACACTTAGAATTACTTTTCAGGGTCAGTGCTGCTCTAAAAGATGCAGCACTGGGTTCTCTCCTGATAACAGGTGAGTAAATCGGAATTCGTAGTTCGGCTGATTTTAGAGGAATATTTGTACGTTTCATAAATGGACACTTGGAATCTTTTCTGGTGAAAACCACACAATGGATTCCTAAGGAAGGAAATACAAGTTACTGGTCAGTACGCTTAAAATTACTTTTCAAGGTCAGTGCTGCTCTTCAGGGTCAGTGCTGGGCTAAAAGAGGCAGCCTTGAGTTCATTCCTGATAACAGGTGAGTAAATCAAAATTCATAGTTCGGCTGATTTTAGAGGAATAGTTGTACGTTTCAAAAATGGACACTTGGAAACTTTTCTGGTGAAAACCACACAATGGATTCCTATGGAAGGAAATAAAAGTGACTGGTAAGTACGCTTAGAATTACTTTTCAGGGTCAGTGCTGGGGTAAAAGATGCAGCCCTGGGTTCTCTCCTGATAACAGGTGAGTAAATCTGAATTCGTATTTCAGCTGATTTTAGAGAAATATTTGTACGTTTCAAAAATGGACACTTAGAAACTTTTCTGGTGAAAATCACACAATGGATTACTATGGAAGAAAGTACAAGTTACTGGTAAGTACGCTTAGAATTACTTTTCATAGTCAGTGCTGGTCTAAAAGATGCAGCACTGGGTCTTCTCCTGATAACAGGTGAGTAAATCAGAATTCGTAGTTAGGCTGATTTTAGAGGAATATGTGTACGCTTCAAAAATGGACACTTGGAAACTTTTCTGGTGAAAACCACACAATGGATTCCTATGGAAGGAAATACAAGTTACTGGTAAATACGCTTAGAATTACTTTTCATGTTCAGTGCTGGTCTAAAAGATGCAGCACTGGGTTTTCTCCTGATAACAGGTGAGTAAATCAGAATTCGCAGTTCGGGTGATTTTAGAGGAATATTTGTACGCTTCAAAAATGGACACTTGGAAACTTTTCTGGTGAAAACCACACAATGGATTCCTATGGAAGGAAATACAAGTTACTGGTAAACACACTTAGAATTACTTTTCAGGGTCAGTGCTGCTCTAAAAGATGCAGCACTGGGTTCTCTCCTGATAACAGGTGAGTAAATCGGAATTCGTAGTTCAACTGATTTTAGAGGAATATTTGTAAGACTAAAAAATTGACACTTGGAAACATTTCTGGTGAAAACCACACAATGGATTCCTATGGAAGGAAATACAAGTTACCGGTAAATACGCTTAGAATTACTTTTCAGGGTCAGTGCTGCTCTAAAAGATGCAGCACTGGATTCTCAACTGATAACAGGTGAGTAAATCGGAATTCGTAGTTCGGGTGATTTTAGAGGAATATTTGTACGTTTCATAAATGGACACTCGGAAACTTTTCTGGTGAAAACCACACAATGGATTCCTAAGGAAGGAAATACAAGTTACTGGTAAGTACGCTTAGAATTACTTTTCATAGTGAATGCTGGTCTAAAAGATGCAGCACTGGGTCTTCTCCTGATAACAGGTGAGTAAATCAGAATTCGTAGTTCAGCTGATTTTAGAGGAATATTTGTACGCTTCAAAAATGGACACTTGGAAACTTTTCTGGTGAAAACCACACAATGGATTCCTAAGGAAGGAAATACAAGTTACTGGTAAATACACTTAGAATTACTTTTCAGGGTCAGTGCAGCTCTAAAAGATGCAGCACTGGGTTCTCTCCTGATAACAGGTGAGTAAATCAGAATTCGTAGTTCGGCTGATTTTAGAGGAATATTTGTATGTTTCAAAAATGGACACTTAGAAGCTTTTCTGGCGAAAACCACACAATGGATTCCTATGGAAGGAAATAAAAGTTACTGGTAAGTATGCTTAGAATTACTTTTCAGGGTCAGTGCTGGGGTAAAAGATGCAGCCCTGGGTTCTCTCCTGATAACAGGTAAGTAAATCGGAATTCGTATTTCGGCTGATTTTAGAGGAATATTTGTACGTTTCAAAAAAGGACACTTAGAAACTTTTCTGGTGAAAATCACACAATGGATTCCTATGGAAGAAAGTACAAGTTACTGGTAAGTACGCTTAGAATTACTTTTCATAGTCAGTGCTGGTCTAAAAGATGCAGCACTGGGTCTTCTCCTGATAACAGGTGAGTAAATCAGAATTCGTAGTTCGGCTGATTTTAGAGGAATATGTGTACGCTTCAAAAATGGACACTTGGAAACTTTTCTGGTGAAAACCACACAATGGATTCCTATGGAAGGAAATACAAGTTACTGGTAAATACACTTAGAATTACTTTTCAGGGTCAGTCCTGCTCTAAAAGAGGCAGCACTGTGTTCTCTCCTGATAACAGGTGATTAAATAGGAATTCGTAATTCAACTGATTTTAGAGGAATATTTGTAAGTCTAAAAAATTGACATTTGGAAACTTTTCTGGTGAAAACCACACAATGGATTCCTATGGAAGGAAATAAAAGTTACTGGTAAATACGCTTAGAATTACTTTTCATAGTCAGTGCTGCTCTAAAAGATGCAGCACTGGGTTTTCTCCTGATAACAGGTGAGTAAATCAGAATTCACAGTTCGGGTGATTTTAGAGGAATATTTGTACGCTTCAAAAATGGACACTTGGAAACTTTTCTGGTGAAAACCACACAATGGATTCCTATGGAAGGAAATACAAGTTACTGGTAAGTACGCTTAGAATTACTTTTCATGGTCAGTGCTGGTCTAAAAGATGCAGCCCTGGGTTTTCTCCTGATAACAGGTGAGTAAATCAGAATTCGCAGTTCGGGTGATTTTAGAGGAATATTTGAACGCTTCAAAAATGGACACTTGGAAACTTTTCTGGTGAAAACCACACAATGGATTCCTATGGAAGGAAATACCAGTTACTGGTAAATACACTTAGAATTACTTTTCAGGGTCAGTGCTGCTCTAAAAGATGCAGCACTGGGTTCTCTCCTGATAACAGGTGAGTAAATCGGAATTCGTAGTTCGGCTGATTTTAGAGGAATATTTGTACGTTTCATAAATGGACACTTGGAATCTTTTCTGGTGAAAACCACACAATGGATTCCTAAGGAAGGAAATACAAGTTACTGGTCAGTACGCTTAAAATTACTTTTCAAGATCAGTGCTGCTCTTCAGGGTCAGTGCTGGGCTAAAAGAGGCAGCCTTGAGTTCATTCCTGATAACAGGTGAGTAAATCAAAATTCATAGTTCGGCTGATTTTAGAGGAATAGTTTTACGTTTCAAAAATGGACACTTGGAAACTTTTCTGGTGAAAACCACACAATGGATTCCTATGGAAGGAAATACAAGTTACTGGTAAATACGCTTAGAATTACTTTTCAGGGTTAGTGCTGCTCTAAAAGATGCAGCACTGGGTTCTCTCCTGATAACAGGTGAGTAAATCGGAATTCGTAGTTTGGCTGATTTTAGAGGAATATTTGTATGTTTCAAAAATGGACACTTAGAAGCTTTTCTGGCGAAAACCACACAATGGATTCCTATGGAAGGAAATAAAAGTGACTGGTAAGTACGCTTAGAATTACTTTTCAGGGTCAGTGCTGGGGTAAAAGATGCAGCCCTGGGTTCTCTCCTGATAACAGGTGAGTAAATCGGAATTCGTATTTCAGCTGATTTTAGAGGAATATTTGTACGTTTCAAAAATGGACACTTAGAAACTTTTCTGGTGAAAATCACACAATGGATTACTATGGAAGAAAGTACAAGTTACTGGTAAGTACGCTTAGAATTACTTTTCATAGTCAGTGCTGGTCTAAAAGATGCAGCACTGGGTCTTCTCCTGATAACAGGTGAGTAAATCAGAATTCGTAGTTCGGCTGATTTTAGAGGAATATGTGTACGCTTCAAAAATGGACACTTGGAAACTTTTCTGGTGAAAACCACACAATGGATTCCTATGGAAGGAAATACAAGTTACTGGTAAATACGCTTAGAATTACTTTTCAGGGTCAGTGCTGGTCTAAAAGATGCAGCACTGGGTTTTCTCCTGATAACAGGTGAGTAAATCAGAATTCGCAGTTCTGGTGATTTTAGAGGAATATTTGTACGCTTCAAAAATGGACACTTGGAAACTTTTCTGGTGAAAACCACACAATGGATTCCTATGGAAGGAAATACAAGTTACTGGTAAACACACTTAGAATTACTTTTCAGGGTCAGTGCTGCTCTAAAAGATGCAGCACTGGGTTCTCTCCTGATAACAGGTGAGTAAATCGGAATTCGTAGTTCAACTGATTTTAGAGGAATATTTGTAAGACTAAAAAATTGACACTTGGAAACATTTCTGGTGAAAACCACACAATGGATTCCTATGGAAGGAAATACAAGTTACCGGTAAATACGCTTAGAATTACTTTTCAGGGTCAGTGCTGCTCTAAAAGATGCAGCACTGGATTCTCAACTGATAACAGGTGAGTAAATCGGAATTCGTAGTTCGGGTGATTTTAGAGGAATATTTGTACGTTTCATAAATGGACACTTGGAAACTTTTCTGGTGAAAACCACACAATGGATTCCTGCGGAAGGAAATACAAGTTACTGGTAAGTACGCTTAGAATTACTTTTCATAGTGAATGCTGGTCTAAAAGATGCAGCACTGGGTCTTCTCCTGATAACAGGTGAGTAAATCAGAATTCGTAGTTCAGCTGATTTTAGAGGAATATTTGTACGCTTCAAAAATGGACACTTGGAAACTTTTCTGGTGAAAACCACACAATGGATTCCTAAGGAAGGAAATACAAGTTACTGGTAAGTACGCTTATAATTACTTTTCATAGTGAATGCTGGTCTAAAAGATGCAGCACTGGGTCTTCTCCTGATAACAGGTGAGTAAATCAGAATTCGTAGTTCAGCTGATTTTAGAGGAATATTTGTACGCTTCAAAAATGGACACTTGGAAACTTTTCTGGTGAAAACCACACAATGGATTCCTTAGGAAGGAAATACAAGTTACTGGTAAATACACTTAGAATTACTTTTCAGGGTCAGTGCTGCTCTAAAAGATGCAGCACTGGGTTCTCTCCTGATAACAGGTGAGTAAATCGGAATTCGTAGTTCGGCTGATTTTAGAGGAATATTTGTATGTTTCAAAAATGGACACTTAGAAGCTTTTCTGGCGAAAACCACACAATGGATTCCTATGGAAGGAAATAAAAGTTACTGGTAAGTATGCTTAGAATTACTTTTCAGGGTCAGTGCTGGGGTAAAAGATGCAGCCCTGGGTTCTCTCCTGATAACAGGTAAGTAAATCGGAATTCGTATTTCGGCTGATTTTAGAGGAATATTTGTATGTTTCAAAAAAGGACACTTAGAAACTTTTCTGGTGAAAATCACACAATGGATTCCTATGGAAGAAAGTACAAGTTACTGGTAAGTACGCTTAGAATTACTTTTCAGGGTCAGTGCTGGTCTAAAAGATGCAGCACTGGGTTTTCTCCTGATAACAGGTGAGTAAATCAGAATTCGCAGTTCTGGTGATTTTAGAGGAATATTTGTACGCTTCAAAAATGGACACTTGGAAACTTTTCTGGTGAAAACCACACAATGGATTCCTATGGAAGGAAATACAAGTTACTGGTAAACACACTTAGAATTACTTTTCAGGGTCAGTGCTGCTCTAAAAGATGCAGCACTGGGTTCTCTCCTGATAACAGGTGAGTAAATCGGAATTCGTAGTTCAACTGATTTTAGAGGAATATTTGTAAGACTAAAAAATTGACACTTGGAAACATTTCTGGTGAAAACCACACAATGGATTCCTATGGAAGGAAATACAAGTTACCAGTAAATACGCTTAGAATTACTTTTCAGGGTCAGTGCTGCTCTAAAAGATGCAGCACTGGATTCTCAACTGATAACAGGTGAGTAAATCGGAATTCGTAGTTCGGGTGATTTTAGAGGAATATTTGTACGTTTCATAAATGGACACTTGGAAACTTTTCTGGTGAAAACCACACAATGGATTCCTGCGGAAGGAAATACAAGTTACTGGTAAGTACGCTTAGAATTACTTTTCATAGTGAATGCTGGTCTAAAAGATGCAGCACTGGGTCTTCTCCTGATAACAGGTGAGTAAATCAGAATTCGTAGTTCAGCTGATTTTAGAGGAATATTTGTACGCTTCAAAAATGGACACTTGGAAACTTTTCTGGTGAAAACCACACAATGGATTCCTAAGGAAGGAAATACAAGTTACTGGTAAGTACGCTTAGAATTACTTTTCATAGTGAATGCTGGTCTAAAAGATGCAGCACTGGGTCTTCTCCTGATAACAGGTGAGTAAATCAGAATTCGTAGTTCAGCTGATTTTAGAGGAATATTTGTACGCTTCAAAAATGGACACTTGGAAACTTTTCTGGTGAAAACCACACAATGGATTCCTAAGGAAGGAAATACAAGTTACTGGTAAATACACTTAGAATTACTTTTCAGGGTCAGTGCTGCCCTAAAAGATGCAGCACTGGGTTCTCTCCTGGTAACAGGTGAGTAAATCGGAATTCGTAGTTCGGCTGATTTTAGAGGAATATTTGTATGTTTCAAAAATGGACACTTAGAAGCTTTTCTGGCGAAAACCACACAATGGATTCCTATGGAAGGAAATAAAAGTGACTGGTAAGTACGCTTAGAATTACTTTTCAGGGTCAGTGCTGGGGTAAAAGATGCAGCCCTGGGTTCTCTCCTGATAACAGGTGAGTAAATCGGAATTCGTATTTCAGCTGATTTTAGAGGAATATTTGTACGTTTCAAAAATGGACACTTAGAAACTTTTCTGGTGAAAATCACACAATGGATTACTATGGAAGAAAGTACAAGTTACTGGTAAGTACGCTTAGAATTACTTTTCATAGTCAGTGCTGGTCTAAAAGATGCAGCACTGGGTCTTCTCCTGATAACAGGTGAGTAAATCAGAATTCGTAGTTCGGCTGATTTTAGAGGAATATGTGTACGCTTCAAAAATGGACACTTGGAAACTTTTCTGGTGAAAACCACACAATGGATTCCTATGGAAGGAAATACAAGTTACTGGTAAATACGCTTAGAATTACTTTTCAGGGTCAGTGCTGGTCTAAAAGATGCAGCACTGGGTTTTCTCCTGATAACAGGTGAGTAAATCAGAATTCGCAGTTCTGGTGATTTTAGAGGAATATTTGTACGCTTCAAAAATGGACACTTGGAAACTTTTCTGGTGAAAACCACACAATGGATTCCTATGGAAGGAAATACAAGTTACTGGTAAACACACTTAGAATTACTTTTCAGGGTCAGTGCTGCTCTAAAAGATGCAGCACTGGGTTCTCTCCTGATAACAGGTGAGTAAATCGGAATTCGTAGTTCAACTGATTTTAGAGGAATATTTGTAAGACTAAAAAATTGACACTTGGAAACATTTCTGGTGAAAACCACACAATGGATTCCTATGGAAGGAAATACAAGTTACCGGTAAATACGCTTAGAATTACTTTTCAGGGTCAGTGCTGCTCTAAAAGATGCAGCACTGGATTCTCAACTGATAACAGGTGAGTAAATCGGAATTCGTAGTTCGGGTGATTTTAGAGGAATATTTGTACGTTTCATAAATGGACACTTGGAAACTTTTCTGGTGAAAACCACACAATGGATTCCTGCGGAAGGAAATACAAGTTACTGGTAAGTACGCTTAGAATTACTTTTCATAGTGAATGCTGGTCTAAAAGATGCAGCACTGGGTCTTCTCCTGATAACAGGTGAGTAAATCAGAATTCGTAGTTCAGCTGATTTTAGAGGAATATTTGTACGCTTCAAAAATGGACACTTGGAAACTTTTCTGGTGAAAACCACACAATGGATTCCTAAGGAAGGAAATACAAGTTACTGGTAAGTACGCTTATAATTACTTTTCATAGTGAATGCTGGTCTAAAAGATGCAGCACTGGGTCTTCTCCTGATAACAGGTGAGTAAATCAGAATTCGTAGTTCAGCTGATTTTAGAGGAATATTTGTACGCTTCAAAAATGGACACTTGGAAACTTTTCTGGTGAAAACCACACAATGGATTCCTAAGGAAGGAAATACAAGTTACTGGTAAATACACTTAGAATTACTTTTCAGGGTCAGTGCTGCTCTAAAAGATGCAGCACTGGGTTCTCTCCTGATAACAGGTGAGTAAATCGGAATTCGTAGTTCGGCTGATTTTAGAGGAATATTTGTATGTTTCAAAAATGGACACTTAGAAGCTTTTCTGGCGAAAACCACACAATGGATTCCTATGGAAGGAAATAAAAGTTACTGGTAAGTATGCTTAGAATTACTTTTCAGGGTCAGTGCTGGGGTAAAAGATGCAGCCCTGGGTTCTCTCCTGATAACAGGTAAGTAAATCGGAATTCGTATTTCGGCTGATTTTAGAGGAATATTTGTATGTTTCAAAAAAGGACACTTAGAAACTTTTCTGGTGAAAATCACACAATGGATTCCTATGGAAGAAAGTACAAGTTACTGGTAAGTACGCTTAGAATTACTTTTCAGGGTCAGTGCTGGTCTAAAAGATGCAGCACTGGGTTTTCTCCTGATAACAGGTGAGTAAATCAGAATTCGCAGTTCTGGTGATTTTAGAGGAATATTTGTACGCTTCAAAAATGGACACTTGGAAACTTTTCTGGTGAAAACCACACAATGGATTCCTATGGAAGGAAATACAAGTTACTGGTAAACACACTTAGAATTACTTTTCAGGGTCAGTGCTGCTCTAAAAGATGCAGCACTGGGTTCTCTCCTGATAACAGGTGAGTAAATCGGAATTCGTAGTTCAACTGATTTTAGAGGAATATTTGTAAGACTAAAAAATTGACACTTGGAAACATTTCTGGTGAAAACCACACAATGGATTCCTATGGAAGGAAATACAAGTTACCAGTAAATACGCTTAGAATTACTTTTCAGGGTCAGTGCTGCTCTAAAAGATGCAGCACTGGATTCTCAACTGATAACAGGTGAGTAAATCGGAATTCGTAGTTCGGGTGATTTTAGAGGAATATTTGTACGTTTCATAAATGGACACTTGGAAACTTTTCTGGTGAAAACCACACAATGGATTCCTGCGGAAGGAAATACAAGTTACTGGTAAGTACGCTTAGAATTACTTTTCATAGTGAATGCTGGTCTAAAAGATGCAGCACTGGGTCTTCTCCTGATAACAGGTGAGTAAATCAGAATTCGTAGTTCAGCTGATTTTAGAGGAATATTTGTACGCTTCAAAAATGGACACTTGGAAACTTTTCTGGTGAAAACCACACAATGGATTCCTAAGGAAGGAAATACAAGTTACTGGTAAGTACGCTTAGAATTACTTTTCATAGTGAATGCTGGTCTAAAAGATGCAGCACTGGGTCTTCTCCTGATAACAGGTGAGTAAATCAGAATTCGTAGTTCAGCTGATTTTAGAGGAATATTTGTACGCTTCAAAAATGGACACTTGGAAACTTTTCTGGTGAAAACCACACAATGGATTCCTAAGGAAGGAAATACAAGTTACTGGTAAATACACTTAGAATTACTTTTCAGGGTCAGTGCTGCCCTAAAAGATGCAGCACTGGGTTCTCTCCTGGTAACAGGTGAGTAAATCGGAATTCGTAGTTCGGCTGATTTTAGAGGAATATTTGTATGTTTCAAAAATGGACACTTAGAAGCTTTTCTGGCGAAAACCACACAATGGATTCCTATGGAAGGAAATAAAAGTTACTGGTAAGTATGCTTAGAATTACTTTTCAGGGTCAGTGCTGGGGTAAAAGATGCAGCCCTGGGTTCTCTCCTGATAACAGGTAAGTAAATCGGAATTCGTATTTCGGCTGATTTTAGAGGAATATTTGTACGTTTCAAAAAAGGACACTTAGAAACTTTTCTGGTGAAAATCACACAATGGATTCCTATGGAAGAAAGTACAAGTTATTGGTAAGTACGCTTAGAATTACTTTTCATAGTCAGTGCTGGTCTAAAAGATGCAGCACTGGGTCTTCTCCTGATAACAGGTGAGTAAATCAGAATTCGTAGTTCGGCTGATTTTAGAGGAATATGTGTACGCTTCAAAAATGGACACTTGGAAACTTTTCTGGTGAAAACCACACAATGGATTCCTATGGAAGGAAATACAAGTTACTGGTAAATACACTTAGAATTACTTTTCAGGGTCAGTCCTGCTCTAAAAGAGGCAGCACTGTGTTCTCTCCTGATAACAGGTGATTAAATAGGAATTCGTAGTTCAACTGATTTTAGAGGAATATTTGTAAGTCTAAAAAATTGACATTTGGAAACTTTTCTGGTGAAAACCACACAATGGATTCCTATGGAAGGAAATAAAAGTTACTGGTAAATACGCTTAGAATTACTTTTCATAGTCAGTGCTGCTCTAAAAGATGCAGCACTGGGTTTTCTCCTGATAACAGGTGAGTAAATCAGAATTCACAGTTCGGGTGATTTTAGAGGAATATTTGTACGCTTCAAAAATGGACACTTGGAAACTTTTCTGGTGAAAACCACACAATGGATTCCTATGGAAGGAAATACAAGTTACTGGTAAGTACGCTTGGAATTACTTTTCATGGTCAGTGCTGGTCTAAAAGATGCAGCCCTGGGTTTTCTCCTGATAACAGGTGAGTAAATCAGAATTCGCAGTTCGGGTGATTTTAGAGGAATATTTGTACGCTTCAAAAATGGACACTTGGAAACTTTTCTGGTGAAAACCACACAATGGATTCCTATGGAAGGAAATACCAGTTACTGGTAAATACACTTAGAATTACTTTTCAGGGTCAGTGCTGCTCTAAAAGATGCAGCACTGGGTTCTCTCCTGATAACAGGTGAGTAAATCGGAATTCGTAGTTCGGCTGATTTTAGAGGAATATTTGTACGTTTCATAAATGGACACTTGGAATCTTTTCTGGTGAAAACCACACAATGGATTCCTAAGGAAGGAAATACAAGTTACTGGTCAGTACGCTTAAAATTACTTTTCAAGGTCAGTGCTGCTCTTCAGGGTCAGTGCTGGGCTAAAAGAGGCAGCCTTGAGTTCATTCCTGATAACAGGTGAGTAAATCAAAATTCATAGTTCGGCTGATTTTAGAGGAATAGTTTTACGTTTCAAAAATGGACACTTGGAAACTTTTCTGGTGAAAACCACACAATGGATTCCTATGGAAGGAAATACAAGTTACTGGTAAATACGCTTAGAATTACTTTTCAGGGTTAGTGCTGCTCTAAAAGATGCAGCACTGGGTTCTCTCCTGATAACAGGTGAGTAAATCGGAATTCGTAGTTTGGCTGATTTTAGAGGAATATTTGTATGTTTCAAAAATGGACACTTAGAAGCTTTTCTGGCGAAAACCACACAATGGATTCCTATGGAAGGAAATAAAAGTGACTGGTAAGTACGCTTAGAATTACTTTTCAGGGTCAGTGCTGGGGTAAAAGATGCAGCCCTGGGTTCTCTCCTGATAACAGGTGAGTAAATCGGAATTCGTATTTCAGCTGATTTTAGAGGAATATTTGTACGTTTCAAAAATGGACACTTAGAAACTTTTCTGGTGAAAATCACACAATGGATTACTATGGAAGAAAGTACAAGTTACTGGTAAGTACGCTTAGAATTACTTTTCATAGTCAGTGCTGGTCTAAAAGATGCAGCACTGGGTCTTCTCCTGATAACAGGTGAGTAAATCAGAATTCGTAGTTCGGCTGATTTTAGAGGAATATGTGTACGCTTCAAAAATGGACACTTGGAAACTTTTCTGGTGAAAACCACACAATAGATTCCTATGGAAGGAAATACAAGTTACTGGTAAATACGCTTAGAATTACTTTTCAGGGTCAGTGCTGGTCTAAAAGATGCAGCACTGGGTTTTCTCCTGATAACAGGTGAGTAAATCAGAATTCGCAGTTCGGGTGATTTTAGAGGAATATTTGTAAGTCTAAAAAATGGACACTTGGAAACTTTTCTGGTGAAAACCACACAATGGATTCCTATGGAAGGAAATACAAGTTACCGGTAAATACGCTCAGAATTACTTTTCAGGGTCAGTGCTGCTCTAAAAGATACAGCACTGGGTTCTCAACTGATAACAGGTGAGTAAATCGGAATTCGTAGTTCGGGTGATTTAAGAGGAATATTTGTACATTTCATAAATGGACACTTGGAAACTTTTCTGGTGAAAACCACACAATGGATTCCTAAGGAAGGAAATACAAGTTACTGGTAAGTACGCTTAGAACTACTTTTCAGGGTCAGTGCTGGTCTAAAAGATGCAGCACTGAGTTCTCTCCTGATAACAGGTGAGTAAATCGGAATTCGTATTTCGGTTGATTTTAGAGGAATATTTGTACGTTTCAAAAATGGACACTTAGAAACTTTTCTGGTGAAAATCACACAAATGGATTCCTATGGAAGGAACTACAAGTTACTGGTAAGTACGCTTAGAATTACTTCTCATAGTCAATGCTGTTCAAAAAGATGCAGCACTGGGTCTTCTCCTGATAACAGGTGAGTAAATCAGAATTCGTAGTTCAGCTGATTTTAGAGGAATATTTGTACGCTTCAAAAATGGACACTTGGAAACTTTTCTGGTGAAAACCACACAATGGATTCCTATGGAAGGAAATACAAGTTACTGGTAAATACGCTTAGAATTACTTTTCAGGGTCAGTGCTGCTCTAAAAGTTGCAGCACTGGGTTCTCTCCTGATAACAGGTGAGTAAATCGGAATTCGTAGTTCGGCTGATTTTAGAGGAATATTTGTATGTTTCAAAAATGGACACTTAGAAGCTTTTCTGGCGAAAACCACACAATGGATTCCTATGGAAGGAAATAAAAGTTACTGGTAAGTACGCTTAGAATTACTTTTCAGGGTCAGTGCTGGGGTAAAAGATGCAGCCCTGGGTTATCTCCTGATAACAGGTGAGTAAATCGGAATTCGTATTTCGGCTGATTTTAGAGGAATATTTCTACGTTTCAAAAATGGACACTTAGAAACTTTTCTGGTGAAAATCACACAATGGATTCCTATGGAAGAAAGTACAAGTTACTGGTAAGTACGCTTAGAATTACTTTTCATAGTCAGTGCTGGTCTAAAAGATGCAGCACTGGGTCTTCTCCTGATAACAGGTGAGTAAATCAGAATTCGTAGTTCGGCTGATTTTGTAGGAATATGTGTACGCTTCAAAAATGGACACTTGGAAACTTTTCTGGTGAAAACCACACAATGGATTCCTATGGAAGGAAATACAAGTTACTGGTAAATACACTTAGAATTACTTTTAAGGGTCAGTGCTGCTCTAAAAGATGCAGCACTGGGTTCTCTCCTGATAACATGTGAGTAAATCGGAATTCGTAGTTTGGCTGATTTTAGAGGAATATTTGTATGTTTCAAAAATGGACACTTGGAAACTTTTCTGGTGAAAACCACACAATGGATTCCTAAGGAAGGAAATACAAGTTACTGGTAAGTACGCTTAGAATTACTTTTCATAGTGAATGCTGGTCTAAAAGATGCAGCACTGGGTCTTCTCCTGATAACAGGTGAGTAAATCAGAATTCGTAGTTCAGCTGATTTTAGAGGAATATTTGTACGCTTCAAAAATGGACACTTGGAAACTTTTCTGGTGAAAACCACACAATGGATTCCTAAGGAAGGAAATACAAGTTACTGGTAAATACACTTAGAATTACTTTTCAGGGTCAGTGCTGCTCTAAAAGATGCAGCACTGGGTTCTCTCCTGATAACAGGTGAGTAAATCGGAATTCGTAGTTCGGCTGATTTTAGAGGAATATTTGTATGTTTCAAAAATGGACACTTAGAAGCTTTTCTGGCGAAAACCACACAATGGATTCCTATGGAAGGAAATAAAAGTTACTGGTAAGTATGCTTAGAATTACTTTTCAGGGTCAGTGCTGGGGTAAAAGATGCAGCCCTGGGTTCTCTCCTGATAACAGGTAAGTAAATCGGAATTCGTATTTCGGCTGATTTTAGAGGAATATTTGTACGTTTCAAAAAAGGACACTTAGAAACTTTTCTGGTGAAAATCACACAATGGATTCCTATGGAAGAAAGTACAAGTTACTGGTAAGTACGCTTAGAATTACTTTTCATAGTCAGTGCTGGTCTAAAAGATGCAGCACTGGGTCTTCTCCTGATAACAGGTGAGTAAATCAGAATTCGTAGTTCGGCTGATTTTAGAGGAATATGTGTACGCTTCAAAAATGGACACTTGGAAACTTTTCTGGTGAAAACCACACAATGGATTCCTATGGAAGGAAATACAAGTTACTGGTAAATACACTTAGAATTACTTTTCAGGGTCAGTCCTGCTCTAAAAGAGGCAGCACTGTGTTCTCTCCTGATAACAGGTGATTAAATAGGAATTCGTAGTTCAACTGATTTTAGAGGAATATTTGTAAGTCTAAAAAATTGACATTTGGAAACTTTTCTGGTGAAAACCACACAATGGATTCCTATGGAAGGAAATAAAAGTTACTGGTAAATACGCTTAGAATTACTTTTCATAGTCAGTGCTGCTCTAAAAGATGCAGCACTGGGTTTTCTCCTGATAACAGGTGAGTAAATCAGAATTCACAGTTCGGGTGATTTTAGAGGAATATTTGTACGCTTCAAAAATGGACACTTGGAAACTTTTCTGGTGAAAACCACACAATGGATTCCTATGGAAGGAAATACAAGTTACTGGTAAGTACGCTTAGAATTACTTTTCATGGTCAGTGCTGGTCTAAAAGATGCAGCCCTGGGTTTTCTCCTGATAACAGGTGAGTAAATCAGAATTCGCAGTTCGGGTGATTTTAGAGGAATATTTGTACGCTTCAAAAATGGACACTTGGAAACTTTTCTGGTGAAAACCACACAATGGATTCCTATGGAAGGAAATACCAGTTACTGGTAAATACACTTAGAATTACTTTTCAGGGTCAGTGCTGCTCTAAAAGATGCAGCACTGGGTTCTCTCCTGATAACAGGTGAGTAAATCGGAATTCGTAGTTCGGCTGATTTTAGAGGAATATTTGTACGTTTCATAAATGGACACTTGGAATCTTTTCTGGTGAAAACCACACAATGGATTCCTAAGGAAGGAAATACAAGTTACTGGTCAGTACGCTTAAAATTACTTTTCAAGGTCAGTGCTGCTCTTCAGGGTCAGTGCTGGGCTAAAAGAGGCAGCCTTGAGTTCATTCCTGATAACAGGTGAGTAAATCAAAATTCATAGTTCGGCTGATTTTAGAGGAATAGTTTTACGTTTCAAAAATGGACACTTGGAAACTTTTCTGGTGAAAACCACACAATGGATTCCTATGGAAGGAAATACAAGTTACTGGTAAATACGCTTAGAATTACTTTTCAGGGTTAGTGCTGCTCTAAAAGATGCAGCACTGGGTTCTCTCCTGATAACAGGTGAGTAAATCGGAATTCGTAGTTTGGCTGATTTTAGAGGAATATTTGTATGTTTCAAAAATGGACACTTAGAAGCTTTTCTGGCGAAAACCACACAATGGATTCCTATGGAAGGAAATAAAAGTGACTGGTAAGTACGCTTAGAATTACTTTTCAGGGTCAGTGCTGGGGTAAAAGATGCAGCCCTGGGTTCTCTCCTGATAACAGGTGAGTAAATCGGAATTCGTATTTCAGCTGATTTTAGAGGAATATTTGTACGTTTCAAAAATGGACACTTAGAAACTTTTCTGGTGAAAATCACACAATGGATTACTATGGAAGAAAGTACAAGTTACTGGTAAGTACGCTTAGAATTACTTTTCATAGTCAGTGCTGGTCTAAAAGATGCAGCACTGGGTCTTCTCCTGATAACAGGTGAGTAAATCAGAATTCGTAGTTCGGCTGATTTTAGAGGAATATGTGTACGCTTCAAAAATGGACACTTGGAAACTTTTCTGGTGAAAACCACACAATGGATTCCTATGGAAGGAAATACAAGTTACTGGTAAATACGCTTAGAATTACTTTTCAGGGTCAGTGCTGGTCTAAAAGATGCAGCACTGGGTTTTCTCCTGATAACAGGTGAGTAAATCAGAATTCGCAGTTCGGGTGATTTTAGAGGAATATTTGTAAGTCTAAAAAATGGACACTTGGAAACTTTTCTGGTGAAAACCACACAATGGATTCCTATGGAAGGAAATACAAGTTACCGGTAAATACGCTCAGAATTACTTTTCAGGGTCAGTGCTGCTCTAAAAGATACAGCACTGGGTTCTCAACTGATAACAGGTGAGTAAATCGGAATTCGTAGTTCGGGTGATTTAAGAGGAATATTTGTACATTTCATAAATGGACACTTGGAAACTTTTCTGGTGAAAACCACACAATGGATTCCTAAGGAAGGAAATACAAGTTACTGGTAAGTACGCTTAGAACTACTTTTCAGGGTCAGTGCTGGTCTAAAAGATGCAGCACTGAGTTCTCTCCTGATAACAGGTGAGTAAATCGGAATTCGTATTTCGGTTGATTTTAGAGGAATATTTGTACGTTTCAAAAATGGACACTTAGAAACTTTTCTGGTGAAAATCACACAAATGGATTCCTATGGAAGGAACTACAAGTTACTGGTAAGTACGCTTAGAATTACTTCTCATAGTCAATGCTGGTCAAAAAGATGCAGCACTGGGTCTTCTCCTGATAACAGGTGAGTAAATCAGAATTCGTAGTTCAGCTGATTTTAGAGGAATATTTGTACGCTTCAAAAATGGACACTTGGAAACTTTTCTGGTGAAAACCACACAATGGATTCCTATGGAAGGAAATACAAGTTACTGGTAAATACGCTTAGAATTACTTTTCAGGGTCAGTGCTGCTCTAAAAGTTGCAGCACTGGGTTCTCTCCTGATAACAGGTGAGTAAATCGGAATTCGTAGTTCAACTGATTTTAGAGGAATATTTGTAAGACTAAAAAATTGACACTTGGAAACATTTCTGGTGAAAACCACACAATGGATTCCTATGGAAGGAAATACAAGTTACCAGTAAATACGCTTAGAATTACTTTTCAGGGTCAGTGCTGCTCTAAAAGATGCAGCACTGGATTCTCAACTGATAACAGGTGAGTAAATCGGAATTCGTAGTTCGGGTAATTTTAGAGGAATATTTGTACGTTTCATAAATGGACACTTGGAAACTTTTCTGGTGAAAACCACACAATGGATTCCTGCGGAAGGAAATACAAGTTACTGGTAAGTACGCTTAGAATTACTTTTCATAGTGAATGCTGGTCTAAAAGATGCAGCACTGGGTCTTCTCCTGATAACAGGTGAGTAAATCAGAATTCGTAGTTCAGCTGATTTTAGAGGAATATTTGTACGCTTCAAAAATGGACACTTGGAAACTTTTCTGGTGAAAACCACACAATGGATTCCTAAGGAAGGAAATACAAGTTACTGGTAAGTACGCTTAGAATTACTTTTCATAGTGAATGCTGGTCTAAAAGATGCAGCACTGGGTCTTCTCCTGATAACAGGTGAGTAAATCAGAATTCGTAGTTCAGCTGATTTTAGAGGAATATTTGTACGCTTCAAAAATGGACACTTGGAAACTTTTCTGGTGAAAACCACACAATGGATTCCTAAGGAAGGAAATACAAGTTACTGGTAAATACACTTAGAATTACTTTTCAGGGTCAGTGCTGCCCTAAAAGATGCAGCACTGGGTTCTCTCCTGGTAACAGGTGAGTAAATCGGAATTCGTAGTTCGGCTGATTTTAGAGGAATATTTGTATGTTTCAAAAATGGACACTTAGAAGCTTTTCTGGCGAAAACCACACAATGGATTCCTATAGAAGGAAATAAAAGTTACTGGTAAGTATGCTTAGAATTACTTTTCAGGGTCAGTGCTGGGGTAAAAGATGCAGCCCTGGGTTCTCTCCTGATAACAGGTAAGTAAATCGGAATTCGTATTTCGGCTGATTTTAGAGGAATATTTGTACGTTTCAAAAAAGGACACTTAGAAACTTTTCTGGTGAAAATCACACAATGGATTCCTATGGAAGAAAGTACAAGTTATTGGTAAGTACGCTTAGAATTACTTTTCATAGTCAGTGCTGGTCTAAAAGATGCAGCACTGGGTCTTCTCCTGATAACAGGTGAGTAAATCAGAATTCGTAGTTCGGCTGATTTTAGAGGAATATGTGTACGCTTCAAAAATGGACACTTGGAAACTTTTCTGGTGAAAACCACACAATGGATTCCTATGGAAGGAAATACAAGTTACTGGTAAATACACTTAGAATTACTTTTCAGGGTCAGTCCTGCTCTAAAAGAGGCAGCACTGTGTTCTCTCCTGATAACAGGTGATTAAATAGGAATTCGTAGTTCAACTGATTTTAGAGGAATATTTGTAAGTCTAAAAAATTGACATTTGGAAACTTTTCTGGTGAAAACCACACAATGGATTCCTATGGAAGGAAATAAAAGTTACTGGTAAATACGCTTAGAATTACTTTTCATAGTCAGTGCTGCTCTAAAAGATGCAGCACTGGGTTTTCTCCTGATAACAGGTGAGTAAATCAGAATTCACAGTTCGGGTGATTTTAGAGGAATATTTGTACGCTTCAAAAATGGACACTTGGAAACTTTTCTGGTGAAAACCACACAATGGATTCCTATGGAAGGAAATACAAGTTACTGGTAAGTACGCTTAGAATTACTTTTCATGGTCAGTGCTGGTCTAAAAGATGCAGCCCTGGGTTTTCTCCTGATAACAGGTGAGTAAATCAGAATTCGCAGTTCGGGTGATTTTAGAGGAATATTTGTACGCTTCAAAAATGGACACTTGGAAACTTTTCTGGTGAAAACCACACAATGGATTCCTATGGAAGGAAATACCAGTTACTGGTAAATACACTTAGAATTACTTTTCAGGGTCAGTGCTGCTCTAAAAGATGCAGCACTGGGTTCTCTCCTGATAACAGGTGAGTAAATCGGAATTCGTAGTTCGGCTGATTTTAGAGGAATATTTGTACGTTTCATAAATGGACACTTGGAATCTTTTCTGGTGAAAACCACACAATGGATTCCTAAGGAAGGAAATACAAGTTACTGGTCAGTACGCTTAAAATTACTTTTCAAGGTCAGTGCTGCTCTTCAGGGTCAGTGCTGGGCTAAAAGAGGCAGCCTTGAGTTCATTCCTGATAACAGGTGAGTAAATCAAAATTCATAGTTCGGCTGATTTTAGAGGAATAGTTTTACGTTTCAAAAATGGACACTTGGAAACTTTTCTGGTGAAAACCACACAATGGATTCCTATGGAAGGAAATACAAGTTACTGGTAAATACGCTTAGAATTACTTTTCAGGGTTAGTGCTGCTCTAAAAGATGCAGCACTGGGTTCTCTCCTGATAACAGGTGAGTAAATCGGAATTCGTAGTTTGGCTGATTTTAGAGGAATATTTGTATGTTTCAAAAATGGACACTTAGAAGCTTTTCTGGCGAAAACCACACAATGGATTCCTATGGAAGGAAATAAAAGTGACTGGTAAGTACGCTTAGAATTACTTTTCAGGGTCAGTGCTGGGGTAAAAGATGCAGCCCTGGGTTCTCTCCTGATAACAGGTGAGTAAATCGGAATTCGTATTTCAGCTGATTTTAGAGGAATATTTGTACGTTTCAAAAATGGACACTTAGAAACTTTTCTGGTGAAAATCACACAATGGATTACTATGGAAGAAAGTACAAGTTACTGGTAAGTACGCTTAGAATTACTTTTCATAGTCAGTGCTGGTCTAAAAGATGCAGCACTGGGTCTTCTCCTGATAACAGGTGAGTAAATCAGAATTCGTAGTTCGGCTGATTTTAGAGGAATATGTGTACGCTTCAAAAATGGACACTTGGAAACTTTTCTGGTGAAAACCACACAATGGATTCCTATGGAAGGAAATACAAGTTACTGGTAAATACGCTTAGAATTACTTTTCAGGGTCAGTGCTGGTCTAAAAGATGCAGCACTGGGTTTTCTCCTGATAACAGGTGAGTAAATCAGAATTCGCAGTTCGGGTGATTTTAGAGGAATATTTGTAAGTCTAAAAAATGGACACTTGGAAACTTTTCTGGTGAAAACCACACAATGGATTCCTATGGAAGGAAATACAAGTTACCGGTAAATACGCTCAGAATTACTTTTCAGGGTCAGTGCTGCTCTAAAAGATACAGCACTGGGTTCTCAACTGATAACAGGTGAGTAAATCGGAATTCGTAGTTCGGGTGATTTAAGAGGAATATTTGTACATTTCATAAATGGACACTTGGAAACTTTTCTGGTGAAAACCACACAATGGATTCCTAAGGAAGGAAATACAAGTTACTGGTAAGTACGCTTAGAACTACTTTTCAGGGTCAGTGCTGGTCTAAAAGATGCAGCACTGAGTTCTCTCCTGATAACAGGTGAGTAAATCGGAATTCGTATTTCGGTTGATTTTAGAGGAATATTTGTACGTTTCAAAAATGGACACTTAGAAACTTTTCTGGTGAAAATCACACAAATGGATTCCTATGGAAGGAACTACAAGTTACTGGTAAGTACGCTTAGAATTACTTCTCATAGTCAATGCTGTTCAAAAAGATGCAGCACTGGGTCTTCTCCTGATAACAGGTGAGTAAATCAGAATTTGTAGTTCAGCTGATTTTAGAGGAATATTTGTACGCTTCAAAAATGGACACTTGGAAACTTTTCTGGTGAAAACCACACAATGGATTCCTATGGAAGGAAATACAAGTTACTGGTAAATACGCTTAGAATTACTTTTCAGGGTCAGTGCTGCTCTAAAAGTTGCAGCACTGGGTTCTCTCCTGATAACAGGTGAGTAAATCGGAATTCGTAGTTCGGCTGATTTTAGAGGAATATTTGTATGTTTCAAAAATGGACACTTAGAAGCTTTTCTGGCGAAAACCACACAATGGATTCCTATGGAAGGAAATAAAAGTTACTGGTAAGTACGCTTAGAATTACTTTTCAGGGTCAGTGCTGGGGTAAAAGATGCAGCCCTGGGTTATCTCCTGATAACAGGTGAGTAAATCGGAATTCGTATTTCGGCTGATTTTAGAGGAATATTTCTACGTTTCAAAAATGGACACTTAGAAACTTTTCTGGTGAAAATCACACAATGGATTCCTATGGAAGAAAGTACAAGTTACTGGTAAGTACGCTTAGAATTACTTTTCATAGTCAGTGCTGGTCTAAAAGATGCAGCACTGGGTCTTCTCCTGATAACAGGTGAGTAAATCAGAATTCGTAGTTCGGCTGATTTTGTAGGAATATGTGTACGCTTCAAAAATGGACACTTGGAAACTTTTCTGGTGAAAACCACACAATGGATTCCTATGGAAGGAAATACAAGTTACTGGTAAGTACGCTTAGAATTACTTTTCATGGTCAGTGCTGGTCTAAAAGATGCAGCCCTGGGTTTTCTCCTGATAACAGGTGAGTAAATCAGAATTCGCAGTTCGGGTGATTTTAGAGGAATATTTGTACGCTTCAAAAATGGACACTTGGAAACTTTTCTGGTGAAAACCACACAATGGATTCCTATGGAAGGAAATACCAGTTACTGGTAAATACACTTAGAATTACTTTTCAGGGTCAGTGCTGCTCTAAAAGATGCAGCACTGGGTTCTCTCCTGATAACAGGTGAGTAAATCGGAATTCGTAGTTCGGCTGATTTTAGAGGAATATTTGTACGTTTCATAAATGGACACTTGGAATCTTTTCTGGTGAAAACCACACAATGGATTCCTAAGGAAGGAAATACAAGTTACTGGTCAGTACGCTTAAAATTACTTTTCAAGGTCAGTGCTGCTCTTCAGGGTCAGTGCTGGGCTAAAAGAGGCAGCCTTGAGTTCATTCCTGATAACAGGTGAGTAAATCAAAATTCATAGTTCGGCTGATTTTAGAGGAATAGTTTTACGTTTCAAAAATGGACACTTGGAAACTTTTCTGGTGAAAACCACACAATGGATTCCTATGGAAGGAAATACAAGTTACTGGTAAATACGCTTAGAATTACTTTTCAGGGTTAGTGCTGCTCTAAAAGATGCAGCACTGGGTTCTCTCCTGATAACAGGTGAGTAAATCGGAATTCGTAGTTTGCCTGATTTTAGAGGAATATTTGTATGTTTCAAAAATGGACACTTAGAAGCTTTTCTGGCGAAAACCACACAATGGATTCCTATGGAAGGAAATAAAAGTGACTGGTAAGTACGCTTAGAATTACTTTTCAGGGTCAGTGCTGGGGTAAAAGATGCAGCCCTGGGTTCTCTCCTGATAACAGGTGAGTAAATCGGAATTCGTATTTCAGCTGATTTTAGAGGAATATTTGTACGTTTCAAAAATGGACACTTAGAAACTTTTCTGGTGAAAATCACACAATGGATTACTATGGAAGAAAGTACAAGTTACTGGTAAGTACGCTTAGAATTACTTTTCATAGTCAGTGCTGGTCTAAAAGATGCAGCACTGGGTCTTCTCCTGATAACAGGTGAGTAAATCAGAATTCGTAGTTCGGCTGATTTTAGAGGAATATGTGTACGCTTCAAAAATGGACACTTGGAAACTTTTCTGGTGAAAACCACACAATGGATTCCTATGGAAGGAAATACAAGTTACTGGTAAATACGCTTAGAATTACTTTTCAGGGTCAGTGCTGGTCTAAAAGATGCAGCACTGGGTTTTCTCCTGATAACAGGTGAGTAAATCAGAATTCGCAGTTCGGGTGATTTTAGAGGAATATTTGTAAGTCTAAAAAATGGACACTTGGAAACTTTTCTGGTGAAAATCACACAAATGGATTCCTATGGAAGGAACTACAAGTTACTGGTAAGTACGCTTAGAATTACTTCTCATAGTCAATGCTGGTCAAAAAGATGCAGCACTGGGTCTTCTCCTGATAACAGGTGAGTAAATCAGAATTCGTAGTTCAGCTGATTTTAGAGGAATATTTGTACGCTTCAAAAATGGACACTTGGAAACTTTTCTGGTAAAAACCACACAATGGATTCCTATGGAAGGAAATACAAGTTACTGGTAAATACGCTTAGAATTACTTTTCAGGGTCAGTGCTGCTCTAAAAGTTGCAGCACTGGGTTCTCTCCTGATAACAGGTGAGTAAATCGGAATTCGTAGTTCGGCTGATTTTAGAGGAATATTTGTATGTTTCAAAAATGGACACTTAGAAGCTTTTCTGGCGAAAACCACACAATGGATTCCTATAGAAGGAAATAAAAGTTACTGGTAAGTACGCTTAGAATTACTTTTCAGGGTCAGTGCTGGGGTAAAAGATGCAGCCCTGGGTTATCTCCTGATAACAGGTGAGTAAATCGGAATTCGTATTTCGGCTGATTTTAGAGGAATATTTCTACGTTTCAAAAATGGACACTTAGAAACTTTTCTGGTGAAAATCACACAATGGATTCCTATGGAAGAAAGTACAAGTTACTGGTAAGTACGCTTAGAATTACTTTTCATAGTCAGTGCTGGTCTAAAAGATGCAGCACTGGGTCTTCTCCTGATAACAGGTGAGTAAATCAGAATTCGTAGTTCGGCTGATTTTGTAGGAATATGTGTACGCTTCAAAAATGGACACTTGGAAACTTTTCTGGTGAAAACCACACAATGGATTCCTATGGAAGGAAATACAAGTTACTGGTAAATACACTTAGAATTACTTTTAAGGGTCAGTGCTGCTCTAAAAGATGCAGCACTGGGTTCTCTCCTGATAACACGTGAGTAAATCGGAATTCGTAGTTTGGCTGATTTTAGAGGAATATTTGTATGTTTCAAAAATGGACACTTGGAAACTTTTCTGGTGAAAACCACACAATGGATTCCTAAGGAAGGAAATACAAGTTACTGGTAAGTACGCTTAGAATTACTTTTCATAGTGAATGCTGGTCTAAAAGATGCAGCACTGGGTCTTCTCCTGATAACAGGTGAGTAAATCAGAATTCGTAGTTCAGCTGATTTTAGAGGAATATTTGTACGCTTCAAAAATGGACACTTGGAAACTTTTCTGGTGAAAACCACACAATGGATTCCTAAGGAAGGAAATACAAGTTACTGGTAAATACACTTAGAATTACTTTTCAGGGTCAGTGCTGCTCTAAAAGATGCAGCACTGGGTTCTCTCCTGATAACAGGTGAGTAAATCGGAATTCGTAGTTCGGCTGATTTTAGAGGAATATTTGTATGTTTCAAAAATGGACACTTAGAAGCTTTTCTGGCGAAAACCACACAATGGATTCCTATGGAAGGAAATAAAAGTTACTGGTAAGTATGCTTAGAATTACTTTTCAGGGTCAGTGCTGGGGTAAAAGATGCAGCCCTGGGTTCTCTCCTGATAACAGGTAAGTAAATCGGAATTCGTATTTCGGCTGATTTTAGAGGAATATTTGTACGTTTCAAAAAAGGACACTTAGAAACTTTTCTGGTGAAAATCACACAATGGATTCCTATGGAAGAAAGTACAAGTTACTGGTAAGTACGCTTAGAATTACTTTTCATAGTCAGTGCTGGTCTAAAAGATGCAGCACTGGGTCTTCTCCTGATAACAGGTGAGTAAATCAGAATTCGTAGTTCGGCTGATTTTATAGGAATATGTGTACGCTTCAAAAATGGACACTTGGAAACTTTTCTGGTGAAAACCACACAATGGATTCCTATGGAAGGAAATACAAGTTACTGGTAAATACACTTAGAATTACTTTTCAGGGTCAGTCCTGCTCTAAAAGAGGCAGCACTGTGTTCTCTCCTGATAACAGGTGATTAAATAGGAATTCGTAGTTCAACTGATTTTAGAGGAATATTTGTAAGTCTAAAAAATTGACATTTGGAAACTTTTCTGGTGAAAACCACACAATGGATTCCTATGGAAGGAAATAAAAGTTACTGGTAAATACGCTTAGAATTACTTTTCATAGTCAGTGCTGCTCTAAAAGATGCAGCACTGGGTTTTCTCCTGATAACAGGTGAGTAAATCAGAATTCACAGTTCGGGTGATTTTAGAGGAATATTTGTACGCTTCAAAAATGGACACTTGGAAACTTTTCTGGTGAAAACCACACAATGGATTCCTATGGAAGGAAATACAAGTTACTGGTAAGTACGCTTAGAATTACTTTTCATGGTCAGTGCTGGTCTAAAAGATGCAGCCCTGGGTTTTCTCCTGATAACAGGTGAGTAAATCAGAATTCGCAGTTCGGGTGATTTTAGAGGAATATTTGTACGCTTCAAAAATGGACACTTGGAAACTTTTCTGGTGAAAACCACACAATGGATTCCTATGGAAGGAAATACCAGTTACTGGTAAATACACTTAGAATTACTTTTCAGGGTCAGTGCTGCTCTAAAAGATGCAGCACTGGGTTCTCTCCTGATAACAGGTGAGTAAATCGGAATTCGTAGTTCGGCTGATTTTAGAGGAATATTTGTACGTTTCATAAATGGACACTTGGAATCTTTTCTGGTGAAAACCACACAATGGATTCCTAAGGAAGGAAATACAAGTTACTGGTCAGTACGCTTAAAATTACTTTTCAAGGTCAGTGCTGCTCTTCAGGGTCAGTGCTGGGCTAAAAGAGGCAGCCTTGAGTTCATTCCTGATAACAGGTGAGTAAATCAAAATTCATAGTTCGGCTGATTTTAGAGGAATAGTTTTACGTTTCAAAAATGGACACTTGGAAACTTTTCTGGTGAAAACCACACAATGGATTCCTATGGAAGGAAATACAAGTTACTGGTAAATACGCTTAGAATTACTTTTCAGGGTTAGTGCTGCTCTAAAAGATGCAGCACTGGGTTCTCTCCTGATAACAGGTGAGTAAATCGGAATTCGTAGTTTGGCTGATTTTAGAGGAATATTTGTATGTTTCAAAAATGGACACTTAGAAGCTTTTCTGGCGAAAACCACACAATGGATTCCTATGGAAGGAAATAAAAGTGACTGGTAAGTACGCTTAGAATTACTTTTCAGGGTCAGTGCTGGGGTAAAAGATGCAGCCCTGGGTTCTCTCCTGATAACAGGTGAGTAAATCGGAATTTGTATTTCAGCTGATTTTAGAGGAATATTTGTACGTTTCAAAAATGGACACTTAGAAACTTTTCTGGTGAAAATCACACAATGGATTACTATGGAAGAAAGTACAAGTTACTGGTAAGTACGCTTAGAATTACTTTTCATAGTCAGTGCTGGTCTAAAAGATGCAGCACTGGGTCTTCTCCTGATAACAGGTGAGTAAATCAGAATTCGTAGTTCGGCTGATTTTAGAGGAATATGTG
>NW_028187749.1:0-65000 GCF_964204655.1 Triturus cristatus
AATAAAGCTGTGGCTACCTGCTCTAATCCTAGTGGATGAAAAAGCAGGCCTGTTGGCAGACAAGGCCAGGCAAGCTTGCAGGCCTAGGCCTCAAAATGGCCACCAGCCACATGGCCAGGCCCAACAACATCACAAAGGCCACCCCAAAAAACACACTTCCCCAACTCAATCCAATGCCATCTATGCCCTAAATGATGTCTAAATTCAACAGATCACAAAGAAAACACTTGATTAATAAAGCTGTGGCTACCTGCTCTGATCCTATTGGATGAAAAAGCAGGCCTGTTGGCAGACAAGGCCAGGCAAGCTTGCAGGCCTAGGCCTCAAAATGGCCACCAGCCACATGGCCAGGCCCAACAACATCACAAAGGCCACCCCCAAAAAACACACTTCCCCAACTCAATCCAATGCCATCCATGCCCTAAATGATGTCTAAATTCAACAGATCACACAGAAAACACTTGATTAATACAGCTGTGGATACCTGCTCCGATCCTAGTGGATGAAAAAGCAGGCCTGTTGGCAGACAAGGCCAGGCAAGCTTGCAGGCCTAGGCCTCAAAATGGCCACCAGCCACATGGCCAGGCCCAACAACAGCACAAAGGCCACCCCCAAAAAACACACTTCCACTACTCAATCCAATGCCATCCATGCCCTAAATGATGTCTAAATTCAACAGATCACACAGAAAACACTTGATTAATAAAGCTGTGGCTACCTGCTCTGATGCTAGTGGATGAAAAAGCAGGCCTGTTGGCAGACAAGGCCAGGCAAGATTGCAGGCCTAGGCCTCAAAATGGCCACCAGCCACATGGCCAGGCCCAACAACATCACAAAGGCCACCCCCAAAAAACACACTTCCCCAACTCAATCCAATGCCATCCATGCCCTAAATGATGTCTAAATTCAACAGATCACACAGAAAACACTTGATTAATAAAGCTGTGGCTACCTGCTCTGATCCTAGTGGATGAAAAAGCAGGCCTGTTGGCAGACAAGACCAGGCAAGCTTGCAGGCCTAGGCTTCAAAATGGCCACCAGCCACATGGCCAGGCCCAACAACATCACAAAGGCCACCCCAAAAAACACACTTCCCCAACTCAATCCAATGCCATCCATGCCCTAAATGATGTCTAAATTCAACAGATCATACAGAAAACACTTGATTAATAAAGCTGTGGCTACCTGCTCTGATCCTAGTGGATGAAAAAGCAGGCCTGTTGGCAGACAAGGCCAGGCAAGCTTGCAGGCCTAGGCCTCAAAATGGCCACCAGCCACATGGCCAGGCCCAACAACATCACAAAGGCCACCCCCAAAAAACACACTTCCCCAACTCAATCCAATGCCATCCATGCCCTAAATGATGTCTAAATTCAACAGATCACACAGAAAACACTTGATTAATAAAGCTGTGGCTACCTGCTCTGATCCTAGTGGATGAAAAAGCAGGCCTGTTGGCAGACAAGGCCAGGCAAGCTTGCAGGCCTAGGCCTCAAAATGGCCACCAGCCACATGGCCAGGCCCAACAACATCACAAAGGCCACCCCCAAAAAACACACTTCCCCAACTCAATCCAATGCCATCCATGCCCTAAATGATGTCTAAATTCAACAGATCACACAGAAAACACTTGATTAATAAAGCTGTGGCTACCTGCTCTGATCCTAGTGGATGAAAAAGCAGGCCTTTTGGCAGACAAGGCCAGGCAAGATTGCAGGCCTAGGCCTTAAAATGGCCACCAGCCACATGGCCAGGCCCAACAACATCACAAAGGCCACCCCCAAAAAACACACTTCCCCAACTCAATCCAATGCCATCCATGCCCTAAATGATGTCTAAATTCAACAGATCACACAGAAAACACTTGATTAATAAAGCTGTGGCTACCTGCTCTGATCCTAGTGGATGAAAAAGCAGGCCTGTTGGCAGACAAGGCCAGGCAAGCTTGCAGGCCTAGGCTTCAAAATGGCCACCAGCCACATGGCCAGGCCCAACAACATCACAAAGGCCACCCCAAAAAACACACTTCCCCAACTCAATCCAATGCCATCCATGCCCTAAATGATGTCTAAATTCAACAGATCACACAGAAAACACTTGATTAATAAAGCTGTGGCTACCTGCTCTGATCCTAGTGGATGAAAAAGCAGGCCTGTTGGCAGACAAGGCCAGGCAAGCTTGCAGGCCTAGGCCTCAAAATGGCCACCAGCCACATGGCCAGGCCCAACAACATCACAAAGGCCACCCCCAAAAAACACACTTCCCCAACTCTATCCAATGCCATCCCTGCCCTAAACAATGTCTAAATTCAACAGATCACACAGAAAACACTTGATTAATAAAGCTGTGGCTACCTGCTCTGATCCTAGTGGATGAAAAAGCAGGCCTGTTGGCAGACAAGGCCAGACAAGCTTGCAGGCCTAGGCCTCAAAATGGCCACCAGCCACATGGCCAGGCCCAACAACATCACAAAGGCCACCCCCAAAAAACACACTTCCCCAACTCAATCCAATGCCATCCATGCCCCAAATGATGTCTAAATTCAACAGATCACACAGAAAACACTTGATTAATAAAGCTGTGACTACCTGCTCTGATCCTAGTGGATGAAAAAGCAGGCCTGTTGGCAGACAAGGCCAGGCAAGCTTGCAGGCCTAGGCCTCAAAATGGCCACCAGCCACATGGCCAGGCCCAACAACATCACAAAGGCCACCCCCAAAAAACACACTTCCCCAACTCAATCCAATGCCATCCATGCCCTAAATGATGTCTAAATTCAACAGATCACACAGAAAACACTTGATTAATAAAGCTGTGGCTACCTGCTCTGATCCTAGTGGATGAAAAAGCAGGCCTGTTGGCAGACAAGGCTAGGCAAGCTTGCAGGCCTAGGCCTCAAAATGGCCACCAGCCACATGGCCAGGCCCAACAACATCACAAAGGCCACCCCCAAAAAACACACTTCCCCAACTCAATCCAATGCCATCCATGCCCTAAATGATGTCCAAATTCAACAGATCACACAGAAAACACTTGATTAATAAAGCTGTGGCTACCTGCTCTGATCCTAGTGGATGAAAATGCAGGCCTGTTGGCAGACAAGGCTAGGCAAGCTTGCAGGCCTAGGCCTCAAAATGGCCACCAGCCACATGGCCAGGCCCAACAACATCACAAAGGCCACCCCCAAAAAACACACTTCCCCAACTCAATCCAATGCCATCCATGCCCTAAATGATGTCTAAATTCAACAGATCACACAGAAAACACTTGATTAATAAAGCTGTGGCTACCTGCTCTGATCCTAGTGGATGAAAATGCAGGCCTGTTGGCAGACAAGGCTAGGCAAGCTTGCAGGCCTAGGCCTCAAAATGGCCACCAGCCACATGGCCAGGCCCAACAACATCACAAAGGCCACCCCCAAAAAACACACTTCCCCAACTCAATCCAATGCCATCCATGCCCTAAATGATGTCTAAATTCAACAGATCACACAGAAAACACTTGATTAATAAAGCTGTGGCTACCTGCTCTGATCCTAGTGGATGAAAAAGCAGGCCTGTTGGCAGACAAGGCCAGGCAAGCTTGCAGGCCTAGGCCTCAAAATGGCCACCAGCCACATGGCCAGGCCCAACAACATCACAAAGGCCACCCCAAAAAACACACTTCCCCAACTCAATCCAATGCCATCCATGCCCTAAATGATGTCTAAATTCAACAGATCACACAGAAAACACTTGATTTATAAAGCTGTGGCTACCTGCTCTGATCCTAGTGGATGAAAAAGCAGGCCTGTTGGCAGACAAGGCCAGGCAAGCTTGCAAGCCTAGGCCTCAAAATGGCCACCAGCCACATGGCCAGGCCCAACAACATCACAAAGGCCACCCCAAAAAACACACTTCCCCAACTCAATCCAATGCCATCCATGCCCTAAATGATGTCTAAATTCAACAGATCACACAGAAAACACTTGATTAATAAAGCTGTGGCTACCTGCTCTGATCCTAGTGGATGAAAAAGCAGGCCTGTTGGCAGACAAGGCCAGACAAGCTTGCAGGCCTAGGCCTCAAAATGGCCACCAGCCACATGGCCAGGCCCAACAACATCACAAAGGCCACCCCCAAAAAACACACTTCCCCAACTCAATCCAATGCCATCCATGCCCTAAATGATGTCTAAATTCAACAGATCACACAGAAAACACTTGATTAATAAAGCTGTGACTACCTGCTCTGATCCTAGTGGATGAAAAAGCAGGCCTGTTGGCAGACAAGGCCAGGCAAGCTTGCAGGCCTAGGCCTCAAAATGGCCACCAGCCACATGGCCAGGCCCAACAACATCACAAAGGCCACCCCCAAAAAACACACTTCCCCAACTCAATCCAATGCCATCCATGCCCTAAATGATGTCTAAATTCAACAGATCACACAGAAAACACTTGATTAATAAAGCTGTGGCTACCTGCTCTGATCCTAGTGGATGAAAAAGCAGGCCTGTTGGCAGACAAGGCCAGGCAAGCTTGCAGGCCTAGGCCTCAAAATGGCCACCAGCCACATGGCCAGGCCCAACAACATCACAAAGGCCACCCCCAAAAAACACACTTCCCCAACTCAATCCAATGCCATCCATGCCCTAAATGATGTCTAAATTCAACAGATCACACAGAAAAACCTTGATTAATAAAGCTGTGGCTACCTGCTCTGATCCTAGTGGATGAAAAAGCAGGCCTGTTGGCAGACAAGGCCATGCAAGCTTGCAGGCCTAGGCCTCAAAATGGCCACCAGCCACATGGCCAGGCCCAACAACATCACAAAGGCCACCCCCAAAAAACACACTTCCCCAACTCAATCCAATGCCATCCATGCCCTAAATGATGTCTAAATTCAACAGATCACACAGAAAACACTTGATTAATAAAGCTGTGGCTACCTGCTCTGATCCTAGTGGATGAAAAAGCAGGCCTGTTGGCAGACAAGGCCAGGCAAGCTTGCAGGCCTAGGCCTCAAAATGGCCACCAGCCACATGGCCAGGCCCAACAACATCACAAAGGCCACCCCCAAAAAACACACTTCCCCAACTCAATCCAATGCCATCCATGCCCTAAATGATGTCTAAATTCAACAGATCACACAGAAAACACTTGATTAATAAAGCTGTGGCTACCTGCTCTGATCCTAGTGGATGAAAAAGCAGGCCTTTTGGCAGACAAGGCCAGGCAAGATTGCAGGCCTAGGCCTCAAAATGGCCACCAGCCACATGGCCAGGCCCAACAACATCACAAAGGCCACCCCCAAAAAACACACTTCCCCAACTCAATCCAATGCCATCCATGCCCTAAATGATGTCTAAATTCAACAGATCACACAGAAAACACTTGATTAATAAAGCTGTGGCTACCTGCTCTGATCCTAGTGGATGGAAAAGCAGGCCTGTTGGCAGACAAGGCCAGGCAAGCTTGCAGGCCTAGGCTTCAAAATGGCCACCAGCCACATGGCCAGGCCCAACAACATCACAAAGGCCACCCAAAAAAACACACTTCCCCAACTCAATCCAATGCCATCCATGCCCTAAATGATGTCTAAATTCAACAGATCACACAGAAAACACTTGATTAATAAAGCTGTGGCTACCTGCTCTGATCCTAGTGGATGAAAAAGCAGGCCTGTTGGCAGACAAGGCCAGGCAAGCTTGCAGGCCTAGGCCTCAAAATGGCCACCAGCCACATGGCCAGGCCCAACAACATCACAAAGGCCACCCCCAAAAAACACACTTCCCCAACTCAATCCAATGCCATCCATGCCCTAAATGATGTCTAAATTCAACAGATCACACAGAAAACACTTGATTAATAAAGCTGTGGCTACCTGCTCTGATCCTAGTGGATGAAAAAGCAGGCCTGTTGGCAGACAAGGCCAGACAAGCTTGCAGGCCTAGGCCTCAAAATGGCCACCAGCCACATGGCCAGGCCCAACAACATCACAAAGGCCACCCCAAAAAACACACTTCCCCAACTCAATCCAATGCCATCCATGCCCTAAATGATGTCTAAATTCAACAGATCACACAGAAAACACTTGATTAATAAAGCTGTGGCTACCTGCTCTGATCCTAGTGGATGAAAAAGCAGGCCTGTTGGCAGACAAGGCCAGGCAAGCTTGCAGGCCTAGGCCTCAAAATGGCCACCAGCCACATGGCCAGGCCCAACAACATCACAAAGGCCACCCCAAAAAACACACTTCCCCAACTCAATCCAATGCCATCCATGCCCTAAATGATGTCTAAATTCAACAGATCACACAGAAAACACTTGATTTATAAAGCTGTGGCTACCTGCTCTGATCCTAGTGGATGAAAAAGCAGGCCTGTTGGCAGACAAGGCCAGGCAAGCTTGCAAGCCTAGGCCTCAAAATGGCCACCAGCCACATGGCCAGGCCCAACAACATCACAAAGGCCACCCCAAAAAACACACTTCCCCAACTCAATCCAATGCCATCCATGCCCTAAATGATGTCTAAATTCAACAGATCACACAGAAAACACTTGATTAATAAAGCTGTGGCTACCTGCTCTGATCCTAGTGGATGAAAAAGCAGGCCTGTTGGCAGACAAGGCCAGACAAGCTTGCAGGCCTAGGCCTCAAAACGGCCACCAGCCACATGGCCAGGCCCAACAACATCACAAAGGCCACCCCCAAAAAACACACTTCCCCAACTCAATCCAATGCCATCCATGCCCTAAATGATGTCTAAATTCAACAGATCACACAGAAAACACTTGATTAATAAAGCTGTGACTACCTGCTCTGATCCTAGTGGATGAAAAAGCAGGCCTGTTGGCAGACAAGGCCAGGCAAGCTTGCAGGCCTAGGCCTCAAAATGGCCACCAGCCACATGGCCAGGCCCAACAACATCACAAAGGCCACCCCCAAAAAACACACTTCCCCAACTCAATCCAATGCCATCCATGCCCTAAATGATGTCTAAATTCAACAGATCACACAGAAAACACTTGATTAATAAAGCTGTGGCTACCTGCTCTGATCCTAGTGGATGAAAATGCAGGCCTGTTGGCAGACAAGGCTAGGCAAGGTTGCAGGCCTAGGCCTCAAAATGGCCACCAGCCACATGGCCAGGCCCAACAACATCACAAAGGCCACCCCCAAAAAACACACTTCCCCAACTCAATCCAATGCCATCCATGCCCTAAATGATGTCCAAATTCAACAGATCACACAGAAAACACTTGATTAATAAAGCTGTGGCTACCTGCTCTGATCCTAGTGGATGAAAAAGCAGGCCTGTTGGCAGACAAGGCCAGGCAAGCTTGCAGGCCTAGGCCTCAAAATGGCCACCAGCCACATGGCCAGGCCCAACAACATCACAAAGGCCACCCCAAAAAACACACTTCCCCAACTCAATCCAATGCCATCCATGCCCTAAATGATGTCTAAATTCAACAGATCACACAGAAAACACTTGATTAATAAAGCTGTGGCTACCTGCTCTGATCCTAGTGGATGAAAAAGCAGGCCTGTTGGCAGACAAGGCCAGGCAAGCTTGCAGGCCTAGGCCTCAAAATGGCCACCAACCACATGGCCAGGCCCAACAACATCACAAAGGCCACCCCAAAAAACACACTTCCCCAACTCAATCCAATGCCATCCATGCCCTAAATGATGTCTAAATTCAACAGATCACACAAAAAAACCTTGATTAATAAAGCTGTGGCTACCTGCTCTGATCCTAGTGGATGAAAAAGCAGGCCTGTTGGCAGACAAGGCCATGCAAGCTTGCAGGCCTAGGCCTCAATATGGCCACCAGCCACATGGCCAGGCCCAACAACATCACAAAGGCCACCCCCAAAAAACACACTTCCCCAACTCAATCCAATGCCATCCATGCCCTAAATGATGTCTAAATTCAACAGATCACACAGAAAACACTTGATTAATAAAGCTGTGGCTACCTGCTCTGATCCTAGTGGATGAAAAAGCAGGCCTGTTGGCAGACAAGGCCAGGCAAGCTTGCAGGCCTAGGCCTCAAAATGGCCACCAGCCACATGGCCAGGCCCAACAACATCACAAAGGCCACCCCCAAAAAACACACTTCCCCAACTCAATCCAATGCCATCCATGCCCTAAATGATGTCTAAATTCAACAGATCACACAGAAAACACTTGATTAATAAAGCTGTGGCTACCTGCTCTGATCCTAGTGGATGAAAAAGCAGGCCTGTTGGCAGACAAGGCCAGGCAAGCTTGCAGGCCTAGGCCTCAAAATGGCCACCAGCCACATGGCCAGGCCCAACAACATCACAAAGGCCACCCCCAAAAAACACACTTCCCCTACTCAATCCAATGCCATCCATGCCCTAAATGATGTCTAAATTCAACAGATCCCAAGTCAAAAAGGAAGATCATCCTGGACTCATTCTAGCGTCATCCGATGACTTCAGCCAGGCTATTCCTGTAATTATCTGGGGAAGTCATCCCAAGCCATCCTGAAGTCTGCCCACAGGGCAGAATATTTAAATGAGATGACTCTTACTGTAATCACAAAAACTACTCCAGGATGGTGTCCTGATTACTTCAATTAAAAATGCGTAATGATCCTTTACAACTCCAAGAATACTAATTGACAACTGCAGGATGAGTGTGAATTACTCCAGGATGGTGTCCTGATTACTTTAATTAAAAATGCGTGATGATCTTGTACTTCTCAAGGAATACTAATTGACAACTTCATGATGAGTTTGAAATACTCCCGGATGATTTCAGGACAACTTCAGGATGAGTCTTAATTACATCAGGATGATTTCAGGACAACGTCAGAATGAGTCTAAATTACATTGGAATGATTCCTGGACAACTTCAGGATGAGTCTTAATTACACAAGGATGATTCAGAACAACTTGAGAGTATTACATTTAGATAACTTGTTATGAATGATTGTGAACTAGTCTATGTTTTTTCAACTTTAGAATGCCCTTGGTTACTCCATTATTATTTTCTACCATCTTCCAAAATATTATGGAATACTTTTGAATGATTTTATGACAACTGTGTGATGAATCTCAATGATTCCATGAAAAGGGATGGATAGTTGCAGATTATTTTCAAGTGACTGAATATTAAGTTAGGGTTGGATCACCTTGAGGGTTATCTGACAGAAGTACTTTCTACGATTGACACATTGCCCATCCAGGGTCCAACAGGAGGAATTTCAAAAAACAAACTTGTAAGTATTAACTTGGAGAAGCACCACCGCCTTTTAAAACCAGCAATTGTGTTTGGGTGTAACAAATGTTCATTGTTTGTACAATACAGCTATTTAAAAAATAACCAGTAATCAGATCAACCAGTGCTTTTTCTTTGGCATATGATTTTGTGCATCTTCACAGTAAAAGGTGGACCGTGATATGAACATGTGTAAAAAGTAGATGCCAGCAAAATGTCATATAGTTTGTATTTAAAAGCAGCCTTGCATCTTGTGGCCTTCATCAATACCAATAGGGTCTTTGAATTTAAGGTACAGTTTAATATACTATGTTTTCTTTACTTAGTGACATGCTGCTTGAAATAAAATGGACTCGAATGATGTATTGACACTTAATTTTATTAAGTTAAAACACATACTTCACCCCACAGGAACCCAGGACACCATGCAAGACAATATTAAAGATATGCAAAAATAAAAGTAGTCAGTGAAAACAAGCAACATTGCTGTAAGTTTTCAGGTTCAGCATTTTCTGTAGTTCGCCTCTGATAGCATTTTTATGGCAAGCTTTTTCTTCATAGATCTGTTTGGAGATTGCCAGCTGATGGGCCTTGTACGCTGGTTTCATAAACTCTGAAAATTGATTTAAAAAAGCATAGATAAGTAACTTGCTTCTATTAGATGGCCTGTCTTAAAAACAAAATCAACAAATATATTTACAGCCAGCATGATAGTATGGGATTATGGGTTCATGAGTGAACTATAGGTGCAAAAGGAGCACATGCACAATTAAGTCATTTATAGGATTATAGGTAACAAAAGAAAATATCGCCCTCTGAACTAGACGAGTGATGGGCCATAATGTGGCAGTTGCTACACAAGCATTGGCAAAGCCAATAGGTCTCTCCTATGCAAGAGCTATTGATTTTACCAATATGTTTTAGCAATGTTGTACACCAGGGTGGCTGTTCGGCATGGCTAAAGGTTAGTAGAGTAAAGGAGAGGGGGGTTGGAATAGAGTGTCGTAAAGTGCAGAGGAGTAGAGTGTTATGGAGTGGCGTAGAGAAGAGTTAAGTGTAACGGAGAGGAGTGGAGTAGAGTTCAGTGTTGTGGAGTGTCGTAGAGTGGATGGGCATAGAGTTGAGCACAGTGTCAGAGCTCAGTAGAGTTTCATAGAGTGGAGTGACATAGAGTGTCGTGGAGTGACGTAGAGCAGAGAGGAGCGGCGTAGAGGGTATTGTATAGAGTGGAGTAGAGTGTCATAGAAAAGAGTTGAGTAAAGTGGCAAAGAGGATATTGCTTAGAGCGTCATAGAATTACACTGAGAAGAGTGCTGTGCAGTAGCATAGAGTAGAGTGTAAGTGGTGCAGAGTGTAATGGGGTAGAAAATCAGAGTGGAGTGCCGTAAAATACAGTGGTGCAGAGTAGATTGGCATGAAGTGCATTGATTTTGAGTAAAGTTGTGTAGAGCGCATTGCCGTAGAGTAGTGTAGAGTGCAGTGGCATAGAGTAGAGCTGTGTAGAGTATATTGCGGTTGCGTAAAACGCAATGGCATAGTGGAGTGATTCAGAGTTGAGTAGAGTGGCGATGATTGAAGTGGCATAGAGTGGAGTGCAGTGGAGTAGAGTGCAGTCATGCAGAGTCAAGTTCCAGAGTACAGGTTCGTAGAGTACAAGATCTTAGAGTGGTGCGGAGAGCAGTGATGTAGAGTACAGTAGTGAAGAGTAGAATAGGGGGTATGAGTGCAGTGACAGAGTAGAATGTTGTAGAATATAGTGGCGTAAAGTGCAGTAGTTAAAAGCAGTTGGCGTCGATGCAGTGGTGTAGGGAGCACTGACTGAGTAGAGTGATGTAGAATGCAGTGGTGTAGAGTGCAGTGGTTTAGAGTAAAGTGACACAGCGTAGACAGCAGTGGCGTAGATTGCAGTAGGATGGCGCAGAATACAGTGGCATAGAGTGCAGTGATGTAAAGTGCAGTGGTGCAACGTAGTTGGCAAAGGTAGTGGCTTAGGGTGCACTGGTTTTGAGTAAAGTGGTGTAGAGTGAATTGGCGTAGAATGTCTTTGTTTACAGTAGAGTGGCATAGGGTTGAGTGCAGTGGAGTTGAGTGCCGCAGAGTGCCTTGGCATAAAGTGTATTGGTTTTGAGTAAAGTGGAGTAGAGTACAGTGGCATAGAGTGTAGTGGAGTGGCGAACAGTGGAATAGAGTGCCGTAGACAGCAGTGGCAGAGTAGACTTTTTCAGAGTAGAGTGAAGTGGTGTAGAGTGCAGTGTAGGCTACAGTGGACTGGAGTAGAGTGAAGTGGAGCAGAGTGTGCAGTGTTGCAGCGCATACTGTTGTTTAGTGCAGTGATGTATATTATAGTGGCGTAGAGTGCTTTGGTTTCAAGTAAAGTGGTGTAGAGTGCTTTGGCGTAGAGTGCAGTAGTACAGAGTGCAGTGTTGTAGAGTAGGGTGACAGAGTGAAGTGGCACGGAGTAGGGTGTAGTGCAGTGGCGAACAGTGCAGTGGTGCATAGTAGAGTAATATGGAGTAGAGTGCATTGGCATAGAGTGGAGTGGTATAGAGAGGTGAAGTGCAAAGAACAAACATCATACAGCCTTCCTCAAAGAAACCCCAGTAGCCAGGATGATTGTCACATAAATCCTCTCACTTTGAAGGCGGGGAAAAAAATAAATAAACACTAAGCTCCCTGGAAGACACAGCCTGGCATTTGACCTCTGTAGAATACACAGCAAATGTGACATTATAAGAACAAGATTTAAGGGCCTGTGTACAGAAAGCGAGTTTGTGGAAGAATACAGTAAACAAGGTTTGGGCAACGGGTGGGACAAACTCGAGCTGGACAGCCTAAAGCAAATAAAGCCAGCAAATGTGAGTTACAAACCACAAAGCCAATGGTTAGCAAAGGGCAGAATGGATTCAGAGGTCAACTTTCTGAATGTCCAAGATGTTTTTAGCAAACCAGACAGAGGTGCTGTCTGGTAGACTGCGACTTAATAATGTCCATATGGTAATGTGCTCTTTCATTAGGTCTCGCCTGACCCAGCACATGCGCTGGTCTGGCGAGACTTATTGAGAGAGGGCTCCAAAAAGTGCTACCAGGCCAGCCTAGAGCTACAGTGCATGTGCGCGCGCGCCGCGCTTTACCGCGATTACTTTCACTTTCGCGGCCGCGTTGATCGGGATCGCGATCACTTTCACGGCCGCTTTGCATAGCCAATAGGTCTCGCTTTTGGGACCTTATAAGTATTTAGTTATGCAACTGTTGCATAGCTAAACACTTATAAGGTCCCAAAGGCGAGACCTATTGGTTATGCCAATGCTTGTTTTTGTTCTGTTTTCAAGTGAAGAGGAAAGTGGAGACTCTTTACTCTGCCCCATATGATGCCATAGTTTTACATGGTAGCATTTTTAGACACGGGTTCGCTGGATTTTGAACTATCGTGCTCATAGCAGGAAAGAAGAAAGACGGGCTAAGGTACAGAAGTAGAAAAGCAAAACCCAATAAAATGCTATTCCAGTACCAGCAATTGCCACCTGTGCATACAGAGGATAAACAGTCCCAGCCTCAAGATAGGACTTCTGCAAGATGAGCACCGAGTGAGATTTGATATTGGACTGTCCTTGCATCATGCGTGCCTAGAAAAAAGAAACTGCTCTGGCAACTGGTATCATATGGCAAATAGAAGCCTTCATACAGCTTATATTACACGGTCTACCAGGCATAGTCTAATATAAAGCTGGTAACACAGTTTACTATCACTGTCGTTCCTTCTAACACAGATTTATGGTTTGAGTCCTTTTCATGAGACCTGGAAAGACTTGCTCCTTTGGAAACAAGTGATTGGAAGAGGAGAGAGAGAGAGAGAGAGAGACAGCGAGAGACAGAGACAGAGAGAGACAGAGACAGAGAGAACAAAATGACAAGGATGGAATCCTTTTACAATGTGATTTGCTAGGGGGATAACATATGCCAAGCGGTTTTAAGGCTCGAAACAAACATACCATGTAGCTTACTATTTTTATGCAAACAATACAATAACTTTCACCTGAATTTTTGTTGCAAGCTGATCCTTGTGCAATGCTCTGTTCAGAACTGGGGGATTTGGTACTCAGGAGGGCCCATTAGAATCCTTCAGCCGGTGCTGCAGATCAGTCTGCATAACAACACATCGAATTACACGTCATTATGTATATATACTGTAAAAAAATAAAAAGCAGTGGTTGTGGATGGAGATTTTACATATATATGGATTATGAGAACAAAATCAGATGATAAGCATCAAAAATATCTATTAGTCATAATCTATCCTTTAACCAGTTTCCTTTTTCAGGAATCACTGTTTCTCAACCATAAACTATTAGTATTACAGGAATACTATCAGAGTCTAAAAGAACAAATATGGTAAGAGTGAAAAATGAAGCAAGTCACCTTATATACTATAAATGAGCCACTATATATTTTAGAGAATGCTGCATTGGTTTCCTCGAATATATCAAAACCAGGGCTCACTACAAATTATAAACTGCCAACTAATTTCCATGTATGCCTTTTAACTGTGCTACCATTCAGTAAAGTTTTAAAGACATCACATTGGTAAACGCAAACCTGCTTATGAGCTATGCAAGGGAGAGGTGGAATACAAAGCGTCAGAGAATGAAGTGCAGAAGGGTAGGTGGCCTGGTTTTAAATGATCAATCTCACTCACCTTTTAAGTAGTCATTCTCACCTTCTAAGCTTCTCACTTCTACTTGTACTAATACAGGTTTCTTGTGCTCTCAGTCTCGGTCCAGTTTACTGCAAGTCTGGCCGCAAGCGCCAATCTTCTTCCTTCCTCCTTTGATGCTCCTCTGGTACTGAACAGTATATGTATCACTGGAGTTTGATGTGTCTTGGAGCGCCGTTTTCCTCTATAACCAACCCCCCATGTGGTGTACCTCACTCATGCTGCCAAACAACCCAGCAGGCCTCTGTGCTGACTGACCCTACTTACCAGGTTCAGGTTAGAGTAGCTCATCCAATCCAAGATTCTGCTTTCCATTCTACAGTTGTAGTCCCCTCATCCCATTTCAGTATCTGAACTACAAATTATATATATACATATATACATACATACATACATACACACACATACATATATATATATATATATATATATATATATATATATATATATATATATATATATATATATTACCTACTGGCGGTCGCCAGTAGGTAGTTATAGTTAGGACCACGTTTCCATAGGAAAACCTCAACATTCTATTTTGAATAACTTTGGCGCCGGTCGACGAATCCTCGCGAATTTCTCAAAATAGGTGGGGCGCTACGCTCCGCTCCTACCCTGAAAGTCTCGGGGGGATCCGTCAAGCGGGGGCTGAGATAAAAGGGGGGTCCCAAAACGCGTTTTTCCCATGCATTTTTCCATAGGACCTTTAGACAGGGCTACAGCCCGAACGGCTGAACAGAATTACTAGAAATTTGGCAGAGAGGTAGTCCGTAGGTCAAGGAAGTGCCTTTTGTAGGTTTGGTGTAAATCAGTTCAGTTGATTTTGAGAAAATAGCCTTTAAATCAATATATATATCTGAGCCAGCTTACGGTACGCTTACCGTACGCTTACGGTAAGCGTACGGTGGCGTGCGCGAGCGCGATTCTGATTGGCTCTTAGATCTTAGTAAACATTCGAATCGGCCGAAACCAGGAAGCGGCGGCCGCCATTTTGTGTATTTCACTCTGAAAAAAAAGAGTGAAAACAAGGAAAGGGGGCAATGAGGAGAGTTACAGACCCCCTAACAATTGTAAGGGGGTCAAAGAAGGACAGAAAAGTACAAAAAAAACATTTATTGATTTTAAAAAAAATCACGGGGTACGCGTACGGTAAGCTCACGGTAAGCGTACGGTAAAAAAAATAAAAATAAATAAATGAAAATCAGATTTAAGAGTTTAGAAATTAGGGAGCTCTAAAAAGAGCTGTTGTGTTTATGGAGTCATTTTTTTAGTGGTACCTACAAGTAAGTACCGATGCAGAGTCTAAGGTTCAAGAGGAAGACTCTGTTCCCTTCATCATTGAAGTGCACACCATCTCCTCTATAAATGTCTTGCATGTCGTAACGCAAGTTGTTGTGGTAAATGGCACCCATACCATAGTCACGGAGGAAAGCAGAAACAGATTTGTTGACGTGCTTTCTTGCTTTGTCAATCTGTGGACAGAAATGATTGGACCAGTTCCATTTTTGCCTTTGGCATATGTTGGAAAACACAAAGGCAGTTTTAGGGAAAAGTGTAAACAGTTGTGCAAAGGTGTCCTTCATAAGCATTTCCAGACCTACCCCAGTCAAAGTGCCTAGGTCATTGCCACCACAGTGCACTATTATGAGGTCAGGGTGTTGGATTTGCATGAAGGATTTCACCAATGGCATCAATTGGTGCCACTTTAACCCTCTCTGACCAATCCATTTAATGTCTACATTTGGCAAAGCAAGGTCTCTCACCATATCTGTTTTCTCTGCAAACTTTTCACTCCAGAAGACATAGCTGTGCCCTACAATCCACACTGTGAACATCTTCAAAGGAGAACTGGATGCACTCAGGAGGTGTCTTTCAGTAGAATGGCAATATGAAAAGAAAGACAGTTTGGAAATGGAGGCATACATATTTTTTACAAAACAAAAATAACTGATTGGCTGTTTCATACCATTCTAGAACAAAAACTAGGCTGTATGTGAAAATTAATAGAAGCATGTTTTGTATTGGTACAAAAAAATGTGTAACCAAAGAACAGTACTATGGATTTGCAGTTAGGTTTGAAAAGTCAAGCACTCTTGCTCTGTGGAATTGAAACATTGTGTGTCGAACTTCTGACCTAACTGCACACAGCAGTGTTCCATGAGCTGTTGCTATGGTAGCAGGCAGAAGTCAAGTTGGGGGAAGGGTACTAGGCAGAAGTCAAGTTGGGGGCAGGGTACTTTTGGAAAAGGGTTGGTTTTCAACCAATAGAAATGTGTCATTACATTTGAAAAAAAGGGGGAAGCACTGAGATTTGAAACTTACATGTATATGTGTGGAAAAATAGAGGGAAAGTTTGCCATTATCTGGTTCTGCTGAGAGGAGAGAGGTGTACAGAACAGAGATCCTGGCTCTGATAATCTGCTGTTTGAGTGACACATTTCTTTCACAACTAACTAATTTTAAAGGTGAGTTTACAGTTTGAGAGGGGATGTATGTGGTAACTTAAGAAATGAATAATAGAAATGGGAATTGTTTTTGTTGTAGTTACACATGGTGGATTCATAATGTGTCAGTCTGTAAAAGAGATTTTCACTTGGCCCGAAAAAAAAAGAGCAGTAAGTGTGCTTTCAAATTGGCAAAGAAATTTCGTTTTGGCACTAATGTGAAAACATGACTGTGTGTGCATAGAAGAATTATAGGCAGAAATGTATTGCGTCTTGCTCTGGTGATTTCACAGTTGCAGTAGATGGAAAAGAGGAGCGAATTTTTGGGGGAAGAAGCAGAGGTTTAGCACACACCCATGTGCTTGCCATGTATAGTCATGCACAGTAATTAGAAGCGAGTGGGGTTTTCAGGTTTAAGTCTGTAATGCAAATACATTCAGCATCACTAAGGCTGGTTGCCCCTGCTGGAGTGTAGGCAGTCACAGAGAATACACACGGTGGTGGTCTGAAAAAAAAACAGCTTGGACATGTGCATTTAAATAAATTTAAAAAAAAAGGTTTCAGAATGTGTCAGTCTGTAAAAGTGATTTCAAAGTGTAAAAAGAGATTTTCACTTGGCCCGAAAAAAAAAGAGCAGTAAGTGTGCTTTCAAATTGGCAAAGAAATTTCGTTTTGGCACTAATGTGAAAACATGACTCTGTGTGCATAGAAGAATTATAGGCAGAAATGTATTGCGTCTTGCTCTGGTGATTTCACAGTTGCAGTAGATGGAAAAGAGGAGCGAATTTTTGGGGGAAGAAGCAGAGGTTTAGCACACACCCATGTGCTTGCCATGTATAGTCATGCACAGTAATTAGAAGCGAGTGGGGTTTTCAGGTTTAAGTCTGTAATGCAAATACATTCAGCATCACTAAGGCTGGTTGCCCCTGCTGGAGTGTAGGCAGTCACAGAGAATACACACGGTGGTGGTCTGAAAAAAAAACAGCTTGGACATGTGCATTTAAATAAATTTAAAAAAAAAGGTTTCAGAATGTGTCAGTCTGTAAAAGTGATTTCAAAGTGTAAAAAGAGATTTTCACTTGGCCCGAAAAAAAAAAGAGCAGTAAGTGTGCTTTCAAATTGGCAAAGAAATTTCGTTTTGGCACTAATGTGAAAACATGACTCTGTGTGCATAGAAGAATTATAGGCAGAAATGTATTGCGTCTTGCTCTGGTGATTTCACAGTTGCAGTAGATGGAAAAGTGGAGCGAATTTTTGGGGGAAGAAGCAGAGGTTTAGCACACACCCATGTGCTTGCCATGTATAGTCATGCACAGTAATTAGAAGCGAGTGGGGTTTTCAGGTTTAAGTCTGTAATGCAAATACATTCAGCATCACTAAGGCTGGTTGCCCCTGCTGGAGTGTAGGCAGTCACAGAGAATACACACGGTGGTGGTCTGAAAAAAAAACAGCTTGGACATGTGCATTTAAATAAATTTAAAAAAAAGGTTTCAGAATGTGTCAGTCTGTAAAAGTGATTTCAAAGTGTAAAAAGAGATTTTCACTTGGCCCGAAAAAAAAAGAGCAGTAAGTGTGCTTTCAAATTGGCAAAGAAATTTCGTTTTGGCACTAATGTGAAAACATGACTCTGTGTGCATAGAAGAATTATAGGCAGAAATGTATTGCGTCTTGCTCTGGTGATTTCACAGTTGCAGTAGATGGAAAAGAGGAGCGAATTTTTGGGGGAAGAAGCAGAGGTTTAGCACACACCCATGTGCTTGCCATGTATAGTCATGCACAGTAATTAGAAGCGAGTGGGGTTTTCAGGTTTAAGTCTGTAATGCAAATACATTCAGCATCACTAAGGCTGGTTGCCCCTGCTGGAGTGTAGGCAGTCACAGAGAATACACACGGTGGTGGTCTGAAAAAAAAACAGCTTGGACATGTGCATTTAAATAAATTTAAAAAAAAGGTTTCAGAATGTGTCAGTCTGTAAAAGTGATTTCAAAGTGTAAAAAGAGATTTTCACTTGGCCCGAAAAAAAAAGAGCAGTAAGTGTGCTTTCAAATTGGCAAAGAAATTTCGTTTTGGCACTAATGTGAAAACATGACTCTGTGTGCATAGAAGAATTATAGGCAGAAATGTATTGCGTCTTGCTCTGGTGATTTCACAGTTGCAGTAGATGGAAAAGAGGAGCGAATTTTTGGGGGAAGAAGCAGAGGTTTAGCACACACCCATGTGCTTGCCATGTATAGTCATGCACAGTAATTAGAAGCGAGTGGGGTTTTCAGGTTTAAGTCTGTAATGCAAATACATTCAGCATCACTAAGGCTGGTTGCCCCTGCTGGAGTGTAGGCAGTCACAGAGAATACACACGGTGGTGGTCTGAAAAAAAAACAGCTTGGACATGTGCATTTAAATACATTTAAAAAAAAAGGTTTCAGAATGTGTCAGTCTGTAAAAGTGATTTCAAATTGAAAAAAGAGATATACACTTGCCCCCGAAAAAAAAAGAGCAGTAAGTGTGCTTTCAAATTGGCAAAGAAATTTCGTTTTGGGACTAATGTGAAAACATGACTCTGTGTGCATAGAAGAATTATAGGCAGAAATGTATTGCGTCTTGCTCTGGTGATTTCACAGTTGCAGTAGATGGAAAAGAGGAGCGAATTTTTGGGGGAAGAAGCAGAGGTTTAGCACACACCCATGTGCTTGCCATGTATAGTCATGCACAGTAATTAGAAGCGAGTGGGGTTTTCATGTTTAAGTCTGTAATGCAAATACATTCAGCATCACTAAGGCTGTTTGCCCCTGCTGGAGTGTAGGCAGTCACAGAGAATGCACACGGTGGTGGTCTGAAAAAAAAACTGCTTGGACATGTGCATTTAAATAAATTAAAAAAAAAGGTTTCAGAATGTGTCAGTCTGTAAAAGTGATTTCAAAGTGTAAAAAGAGATTTTCACTTGGCCCCGAAAAAAAAAGAGCAGTAAGTGTGCTTTCAAATTGGCAAAGAAATTTCGTTTTGGCACTAATGTGAAAACATGACTCTGTGTGCATAGAAGAATTATAGGCAGAAATGTATTGCGTCTTGCTCTGGTGATTTCACAGTTGCAGTAGATGGAAAAGAGGAGCGAATTTTTGGGGGAAGAAGCAGAGGTTTAGCACACACCCATGTGCTTGCCATGTATAGTCATGCACAGTAATTAGAAGCGAGTGGGGTTTTCAGGTTTAAGTCTGTAATGCAAATACATTCAGCATCACTAAGGCTGGTTGCCCCTGCTGGAGTGTAGGCAGTCACAGAGAATGCACACGGTGGTGGTCTGAAAAAAAAACTGCTTGGACATGTGCATTTAAATAAATTAAAAAAAAAGGTTTCAGAATGTGTCAGTCTGTAAAAGTGATTTCAAATTGAAAAAAGAGATATACACTTGCCCCCGAAAAAAAAAGAGCAGTAAGTGTGCTTTCAAATTGGCAAAGAAATTTCGTTTTGGCACTAATGTGAAAACATGACTCTGTGTGCATAGAAGAATTATAGGCAGAAATGTATTGCGTCTTGCTCTGGTGATTTCACAGTTGCAGTAGATGGAAAAGAGGAGCGAATTTTTGGGGGAAGAAGCAGAGGTTTAGCACACACCCATGTGCTTGCCATGTATAGTCATGCACAGTAATTAGAAGCGAGTGGGGTTTTCAGGTTTAAGTCTGTAATGCAAATACATTCAGCATCACTAAGGCTGGTTGCCCCTGCTGGAGTGTAGGCAGTCACAGAGAATACACACGGTGGTGGTCTGAAAAAAAAACAGCTTGGACATGTGCATTTAAATAAATTTAAAAAAAAAGGTTTCAGAATGTGTCAGTCTGTAAAAGTGATTTCAAAGTGTAAAAAGAGATTTTCACTTGGCCCGAAAAAAAAAGAGCAGTAAGTGTGCTTTCAAATTGGCAAAGAAATTTCGTTTTGGCACTAATGTGAAAACATGACTCTGTGTGCATAGAAGAATTATAGGCAGAAATGTATTGCGTCTTGCTCTGGTGATTTCACAGTTGCAGTAGATGGAAAAGAGGAGCGAATTTTTGGGGGAAGAAGCAGAGGTTTAGCACACACCCATGTGCTTGCCATGTATAGTCATGCACAGTAATTAGAAGCGAGTGGGGTTTTCAGGTTTAAGTCTGTAATGCAAATACATTCAGCATCACTAAGGCTGGTTGCCCCTGCTGGAGTGTAGGCAGTCACAGAGAATACACACGGTGGTGGTCTGAAAAAAAAACAGCTTGGTTTCATAATGTGACAGTTTGTTATACAGATTTTCACTTGCCCAAAAAAAAAGAGGAGTTTGTGTGCATTCAAATTGGCAAAGAAATTTCGTTTTGTGACTATTGTGAAAAGAAATGTAGTAATATATTTAAATTCAATAAAGAATTTTTTTTTTAGTTTTTTTGCAGGTATTGCTGAAGAACAGTGAACAAAATTTAAGATGCCTACAAAATCTCGAGTTCAAAAAACGCTAAAAAAAAAACTATATTTGAGGACAACTGGAGGACCAAAGTTAGTAGAAGATGCTGATGTTGGGAAAAAGAAAAAATCTTCTGGTAAGCAAAAAAGACAATTCCTAAACAAAATATTGAAAACAAACAAAAATGTACAAAATGTCTGTTCTCGGAAAAATGTAACAAAACCTACAGAACAGCAAAAAATTGAGGATTTAGTTAATGCAAATATACCTTCTGCAATTGAAAAGTTTAACATAAACAGAAAAACAGCATTTAAAGAGATACGTAGAAAAATGTTTCAGAGAAGAGTTATGTCCAATTTGATAAAGGATATAAAGAAATATAAGCAAAAGGCTAAATATTATAAGAGAAAAAAAGAAATTGAAGCCATTGCAGCAAAGGCATTAGAATTAAAAAGGAAACTATTCATATTAATTTTGAATAGGATGCGTACATTAGATAAAATGGTTAATGTACTGAAATCACAAAGCAAAAGCAAAAGAGTAGTGAACAGAACAAATTTTTGTAAAGTGTTTTTAGGAAAGTGGATGCATAGCTCAAGTAGTGAACCTTTTTTTAATGAAGAGAGCTATTTTCAAAGTAATAGTTTGCTGCATGCAGTTGACACCAGAGGTCGTTCATACGAAGTAAAAAATGGTTGCATAATGGAGAAGGAGATAATGGTTCCAAGAGATGAGGTACAAGTGATGGCAGATGAGGCAATGGGGAGACGTCCTAAAGCCCCAGTGTACACTTGGAATTGTAGTAGTATTTGCACTGTGCGTCAGGAATCTATTGACAGATTTCGAGAGTTTCTAAGAGAATATAGTAAAAAAAGTGTAAAACAAAAGATTAAGGTGCTTCAAAGTCTGGATCCATGCAGAGTGAGAGAGAATACTGGTTTGCAGGGTCATTCTCTTGCTTGTCTATCTAGAAAAGTGTGCAATAGTGTTTTCCATCATTTTAGGATGCTGGCTGTTCATCATACTGAAATGAGAAAGTTTGTGAGACGGTTGTATTTTGCCAAAAGTCCAGCAATAAAGTTAAATGAATTGAATAGGGCTCTGTTCCGAGGAACGGTATCAGATGTAGAGAAGGTTGTTGATGAAATTCAGTTTTGTTACTTTGGTCCTGAACAAAACAGTGCAGAGAAGGACACAGTAAATGAGGCAGAAGTGGAAGAGAATGTAGAACCTTGTGTAAGTAAGACATTTAATGATCACATAACAAAATTTGCAATAGTCTCTAATGAAAGACCAAATGTTACTTGTATTTGTTGCCGCAGAACTCATTATAGAAAACAAACTAGGAATGTTGATCTCTACAGAAAGAGTGAAAATGAAGATAATTATAAGTGGATGGATTTTGCAACATATATATTTCTTGAAAATTGTTTTGAATTGGGTGAAGATCAGCGTATTTGTAAATACTGCTACAACAAGTTAGAGGAAAATAGAATGCCGACCAGAGCTGTACATAATAATTTAGAATTGGATGCTATTCCTGCTGAACTTTCTGAATTAAATACATATGAGTCTATACTCATTCAATGTGTTCATCCGTTCCAGACCATAGTACGTATGGAGCCCAAAACTGGTAAATTACCTCCTTCAGATTTAGTGAGAGGTTTAAAAGGTAGAGTGGTGTATTTGCCCTTGGATTTGAAAAAAAATATGGAAACTATTGATGCGGATACTTTGGAAACTGAACCATTAATTATTCTGGTTAATGGTGTACCTACAAAGAATAAGAAGATTTGGCAGGAGCTGGTAGATGTGCGGAAAGTACAAAGAGCAAATTTGTATTTGAAAAAAAATAACAAATGGTATGAATCAATTTATATAGTAGAAGAAGAAGAAGAAGAAGATTTACAAGGAGATACAGAAACACCAAGTGGACAAATTGAAAAAGTGGACAAGTCAAAGGAAGAAGAAATTTATGAACATTTTAGCATACATCCTCTCCATTCGAAAGAAGTTATGGGAGACAATATTGATCTCTTTCAGATGAAGAAAGCAAAAGGAAATCCCGTGAGTGTATGGGAGGAGAGCTTGGAAGCTCGATGTTTTCCCCAGCTGTTTCCTAAAGGAAAAGGAGGACGATACGATGAACGTCCGGAACAGATTCCAGCTTCTGAGTATCGGACTACAAGACTATATGCTGAAGATCCCAGATTTCGACAAAGTATCCCTTATTTGTTCCATCTTTTATTTGAAAGCGACTTGTCTGCACTGTCTTATGCAGTAAATCACATTTTAAAAAGTGGAGTACATTTACAAAATGTGTCTGCTAAGGATTTTATGGAGAAAGTGCAGCACCGAGATGATCATTTGGAAACACAACTGATCAATCTGATGGCTTGTCAGCGTGGGACAAATGAATATTGGTACCGACGCCATGGTGAACTAAAATGCATGTTACGCAATTTAGGAACACCAACATGGTTCCTTACCCTAAGCTGCGCCGAGTACGCTTGGGATGATTTACTGGATTTTCTACGAGAGGCCAATTCAAACATTGAAAACATCGAATACAAGACAGCAGGAGAACTGTGCTCATTGGATCCGGTTAATGTTTGCAGATATTTCAATCATAGATTTGAGGCTATGATGTCCTTCATCTGCAATAAAAAAAATCCACCCCTTGGAGAAGTAGTGGATTTCTTTTGGAGAAAAGAGTACCAGGCAAGAGGTGCTCCTCATATTCATATGCTGCTGTGGATCAAGGATGCCCCAAAGTTTGGAACAGATACTGATGAAGCAGTGTTATCTTACATTGAAGAATATGCAACATGTGCTATACCTAAAAGCACAGAAGAGTACAAGTTAAAGGAGCAAGTTCTACGTTTCCAAAGTCATCGGTGTGGAAAATACTGTCGACGGAAATACAAGAGCAAAGAAAAATACTACACTAAATGTCGATTTGGATTTCCTAGACCTGTTCTTACAAATGGAAGAGTCAACAGTTTTATGTCAGCTGTGAGACATACTATCACAAGAAAATCACCTAAGAATACCTACAACCTTAAAAGAAAAGAAGAATCAAAAAATATAAATGACTACAACCCAGTCATTTTATCCATGTGGAACGCTAACATGGATATACAGTATGTTGCTGACAATTCCATTGCTGTTGCTCGATATGTAACGTCTTACATTACGAAATCAGAAAAAACAGAATTGAAGGAAATGTGGGAAGAGATTTCTCACGAGAAGACTGTCAGTAAGAAGCTGTACAGTTTCAGTTTGAAGATGTTATCGCATCGAGAAATTGGATCCTACGAATGTTCAGATAGATTATCTTCTGCAAGTCTCTACTCGAAGTCAAGAAGAATAATTTGGGCAAGTTTAGGCCTTGCAGCAATGAGAAATCGGGTACTGAAATCTGTTGGAGAAATTGAATATTTGGCACAGTTCGAACCTGAAAGTACAGATATATTGAAAACAAACATGTTGGACACATATTATCCCAAGAGAAGTCATCATCTGGAGAACATGTGTCTCTATGAAGTGCTGCAGAACTACATTTATTCACGGAAAGCTGCAGAAGACATCAATAATGGAAAATATAAAGTCGTTGGTGAAGAAGGATGTTTGGTGAAGCAAACCAAAGGAAGTTTGATAAATCACCGGAAGCTGAGTTGCGACACTACCGACAAGAAAGAATTTTACTACTTGGCTCTTTTACAGTTGTTTAAACCATGGCGTTCAGAGGATGAACTACTGGGAGAATTCCAGAGCTATGAAGATTCTTTTAATGCTTGCAAAGACAGCATACAATGCAGTACATTCTCAACTTATCTGCAAATGTTAAATGAAGAAATTGAACAGGAAACTACAATTGCAGCAGAAATTGCTAGAGACAGTTCTCAGGACAGCCAAAGTTCAGGAACATACAGTCAAGATCCCCTAGGACAACCAATCGTTGAAAATGAAGCATCAATAGCCATGAATGAAGTGGAAACGGCTATGAATCAAGCTCAAGAAGAATTTATAGACTTAGAAAATTTGGAAAGACAACTGAATCAAGAGCAGCAACAAATTTATGAAGAGATCAAAAACAAAATTGAACACGGATTTCTACATGAAAAAAAAGAGTGCTCATGCACATCATTTCATCCAATCAGGATGTATGTAAGCGGACAAGCTGGCACTGGAAAAAGTTTCCTAATTAAAGTCATCAGAAGCTACCTAAAGCAAAAAACAGATTCTACTTTGTCTTGTGTGGTTACTGCTCCAACTGGGTTAGCAGCATATAACATAAAAGGAATCACCTTACATCGTTTGCTAATGTTACCAGTGGAGCATGAGAACAAAATACAATTCAACAAGCTAACTGGAGAAGCATGCTTGGAAGTTTCAAGAGTATTGAAGAAGATGCAAGTTCTCATTATTGATGAGGTGAGCATGGTATCAAACTTAATGCTTGCCTTTGTGCATTTAAGAATGCAGCAAATTTTGAAGACAGACTATGACGTGTTATTTGGTGGAAAACACGTCATCGTTTTTGGGGATCTTTTGCAACTTACTCCGGTTAAAGGACAACCAGTGTTTAATACTGTGACACATGAAGACACGAAGAAGTCATTGGGAAGCATCGGTAATACAAATATTTGGTCCTTCTTTGAGTACAAGGAACTTACAACTAATATGAGGCAAGCAAACGATGAAGAATATGGAAGTATTCTGAAAGATATCAGGATTGGACTACTCACAGAAGCTGGCAAAAAAGCATTACAGACTCGGCTGCTACATAATTTATTTCCAAAGGAAGAAATAGTTGCAGAGAAGATATACAAGAACATTGCAGAAAACAAAAGTGTCATCTGCTTAATGCCAACTCTACGTGAATGCTCAATATTCAATGAGGAGCTTTTGAAATTGGAAAAGGAAGAGATCATGAAATTGGAAGCAGTGGACAAAATTGAGGATGGAAGAATTACTGTCACAGTAACAGGCAAACTGAAAAATAAATTGGACTCACTAGAGAAGAACATCTCCAAAACAGCAGGATTAGAAAAAAATCTATATGTTTGCATGAACTGTAGAGTGTTTTTAAGGAGAAATTTGGATGTTGAAAAAGGCTTAGTAAATGGAGCGATGGGAAGAGTTGTGGGTTTTATTAATTATCAGAAAAAAGATGGAATTGAATGGTTAAAAATAAAATTTGATCAGATAGAGGAAGTTAAAGACATTTGTCGTTGTTCAGTTCGTTTCATGCTTGTGAAAGACTTATATGTACGTAGGAAGCAGTTTCCGTTTTCTCTAGCATATGCTGTAACTATTCACAAGTCTCAAGGATTGACTGTAGATTGTGCATTTGTGAACATTGGATCTAGTGTGTTCAAAGAAGGTATGGCATATGTTGCTTTGTCACGAGTCAAAACATTATCAGGTTTATTCATGATAGACTTCGATGACTCAAAAGTTAGTGCTGATACAAACTGTGTAAAGGAGTATAATAGATTAAGAAGAAGCTATGCTCCTCATTTAGGTCAGTATCCTGTGTTGGAGAAACGTGTAGTTTCTCGTAAAAGGAGAAATGAGAATATCTGTAATGAAGATGTAGAGAAGAGGAAAAAAAAGAGGAGTGATGTAATTGCAAGCAAAAAGAATAAGGAAAATGAAGAACAGGTTGTAGGATGTCATTTTGAAAATAGCTCTGGTGTCAACTGCTACGCAAATGTAGTGCTGAATGTTGCTTTTTATCTGGAAAGTTTGCAAGAGCAGATAATAATAAATCAGGGAAAAAGATTCTGTTCAGAGCTCAGTCTCCTTTTTCAAAAGCTGAGTAAAGATAAAACTCAAATAGAAAGTGCTACTGATATTAGAAAACTTTTAGATGTATGTTCAGGACGAACACAGTTTTCTCAAAATGAACAGCAAGATGCTCACGAATTTTTGATGTATTTTCTTCAGGTAGTGGAAGAAGAAGGAGTTCCCATTGACATTTTTTTTGGTCTCTCTTATAAATGGGAACATAGTTGTGATAATTGTTATAATATAAGTGGTTCTATTGTTGATAATGAAAGGTTTATTTATTTGACATTGCCAGAGAGTAAAACAGTCACTTTTGCAAACTTAGTTAAAGATGCTAATCATAGCATGAAATGTGGTGAGTGTAATTCTGACATGTTATCAACATTAATTTTAAGGGAATACGGACAGTATGTAATTTTAATGATGCAACGATGTAGAGCTGATGGATCAAAATTGGATACTTTAATAAAGAAGTTTACAGGACAGCAATTATCAATTTCAGGAAAAACTTTTGTAACTGTTGCAATAATTTTCCATGATGGACCTACTGTTACTTCTGGACATTACACAGTTTATCTAAAATGTGAAAAAGGATGGACACTGTGTAATGATTCCCAATTGATTTTCAAACAACGTTTGCCTTTTGATTTAGCAAATTCCTATCTAATCTTCCTGAAACCTAAATTTTAGAGAGACTTGGCAAGATCTGGACAAAATAATTTTACCATTTTACAGGATTACCATTGCAATTTTGTAGAAAAAAGATTTTTAAAATTATCATTTGGCCTAAAGGAAAGATAACCAATTGTAATGTGGACTTTTTAAATTTTTAATGCAATTTTGAAAAACCAATAATTTAGAGATTATCGGTAACTTCTGCACATTTTAAATTTTGGAATGTTATTGGACTGCCACTGGAAATTTTTTCAAAAATAATTTCAAAAATTACTATTTGGCCATGTGGAAAAGTAAGCAATTCTATTGTGGACTAAATAAATTATTCGAAAAATTTTCGTGAACCAAAATGTTACAGAGAATCGGTGAGATCTGGACAGATTAAACTTTAGAATTTTAATGGTTTTCCCTTGGAAATTTATTCCAGGGAAAGAATAAAAAATACTATTTGGCCTAAAGGAAATAAAATCAGATGTATTTTGGAGTTATTTGAGATATATTATTGTGAATGTACTTCTGAAACAAAAATATCAGACGGTATTTTAAAGAAAAAAGTATTGTTTTTAGATGACATTTTTTAAGAATAATATGCATTTCTGTAATGATAAGTTTAAGTGAGAAGAGATTCTGGGCTTTTTTAATACAATCTTTGAGATTGTTATTTTTTTTTGCCCGCTGTAAAATGATGAATGCAATTGCTTTCACAATTTATAGTGAAATGCAATATATTCTGAAAACAGCAAAAATAAGGCAAAAATATTTTTTGGGAAAAAATGTAAATATGTGTACTGTATTATAAAATGTTTTAAAAATATTAATACTTTTTTCTTTTTTTTCAGATCGATATAGAAAATTTTCGTAAACTACAACCATTTTAAAAACTATTTTTTAAAAAAACAAATGAATAAATATTTTTTTCAGTGAGTATGGTAAGTCAATAGTAATAATTGTAGTCTTTCAAGGACCTTGTAATGTGAAAAATGATTTTTAGTGTTTTTTTTAAAAAATAAAAAAAAAGGTACGCTTACCGTACGCGTACGGTAAAAAAAAAAAGTTTTTTAAAAAAAATGTAAAAAAAAGATGAAAGATAAGGTTGGCTCTTAAAAGAACCGTTGTGTTCATGCAGGGACAGAGGAAAGGAACCATGGGAAAATCATTCAAAGCTACAAATGTGCTGATCTATTTTGTTATTCACTAGGGAAACACTGGTCTCCCTATAACAAATTAGAGCTTTACAAAATGTGCAATGAATATCAACCTTCCGAAATCGAGGGTTCATTTCCAGAGGGCCAGCAAAAGGAGATTCTCCCCCCACAGATGAAGGGCTCACCTGAGCTGCAGAAGAAGGAGTAAGCTCTGCAGGTGATGGTCCAGGCTGAGCTGCTGTGGATGTACTGGCTCGTCTTTCTGAAGAGTTACCTCCAAAAAGTTGAGCATGTGTCCTTTTGTGTACATCCTTGAGGTGCCTCATCATGGTGTGATTCCCAAAGGAATACTTCCTGTCAGGATTACCTCTAGAAAGTACACGCTGACACAGCTTGCAAGTAACTAAGGGTGCATTCACCTTTTGCTGGCCTTCTGGAAAAGTAAAATAATCCCAAACATAAGAAGGTTTTACTTTCCTCGCTCTCTGCCTCAAGACAGTGCTGCTGGTGCTAGCCTCACTCTCAGAAGAGCTCTGCTGTTCTGCCATCGTATCCCAAAGACAAACCAGCTCCTTCTCCCAAGGGATCACAAGCAGAAATGAGGGGAATGGGTGTGGTGTAGGAGAGTTCTAGAACTGAAAGTAGTTTCAACCAATCAAAAGTTGTGTTTCAAGATCACATGACCTACCGTACGCTTACGGTACGCTTACGGTGCGCTTACGGCAAAAAGTACGCGTGCGCGTAAAAAAGACACGCGCTTGCGCACATGCGCATAACAGTCATTTCCCGGCACTTCCGCGTAACGTGCGCGTGTTGCGTAAGCGCGCACGCGTCCCACGCGCAGTACGCGCGGCTACGCAAAGTGCGTAACTATACGCAAGCAGCGTAGATAGATTACGGACGTTGCGTAAACCGTACGCTTACCGTGAGCTTACGGTACGCGTACTATAAAAAAAAAAAAAAAAAAATCTGGAAATAAATTTTACATGTTTATTTTAAAAAATATATATAAAAAAAATATTTAAGGATTTTAAAAATTAAAGCATAGTCTTTATAAAAGATAAGAAAATTAAAATAAAAATATGTTTGAAAAAAATGAAGAATATAAAAAAAAAATAGCATTTAAAAAACCTTGCAAATTCACTGAAAAAACCATGGGTTTCACACACGTTATAGTTAGGAATTAGCATTTAAAAAACCTTGCAAATTCAATGAAAAAACCATGGGTTTCACACACGTTATAGTTAGGAATTAGCATTTAAAAAACCTTAGAAATTCACTGAAAAAACCATAGGTTTCACACACGTTATAGTTAGGAATTAGCATTTAAAAAACCTTAGAAATTCAGTGAAAAAACCATAGGTTTCACACATGTTATAGTTAGCTGGACATTTTACTCGTAAAAAACCAATGAAATTGCCCCGTTATAGTTAGTTCAGCTAACTATAACTCGCGCGCCCGCAATGCACTGCTGATGACGTCACATATTACATCACTCATGACATGGTCAGTGACATCACTCATGACATCACTGATGACATCTCAAATGACATCACTGATGACATCACTGATGACATCATCTAGTGAATGTGTGTTATTCTGAAAATTAAATATGTTTTATATATGTATATCTCATGGTCGATGGAAGAATAAATGGGTATATAAGTGTCTAAATGGATGATTTGTTTTTGAAAAATTGATTGTGTAACTGACTGATTAAGTGTATCATAGTGAATACATGGCTTAGTGAATAATGTTTAAATATGTAAATATCTGTATCAGTCTCTCACTTTGTGTATAAGTGGCTGCATGGGTTGGTGAGTAGCTACATGGGTGCCTATTTAGGTTATTAGTTGTTTTTTTGAGTATCAGTCTGAGTGTCTGCATGGTTCGGTGGGGGGTATTACGTAGTGCATCGGTGCATGAATGAGTGACTCACTGTTTGTATGTGTTGAACACAGCATGTGTGCAGGACTGTATGGGTGGATGAGTGTGTGTATGGGTGTGTTAGTGAGTGAATGACTGTCTCAATAGTGTCTTCAGGAGTAACTACATACGTTTTAAACTAGTATATGTGACTATTGGTGTATATATGTGAGTATATGTGAAAGTGAGAGATTGAAAGAGTTCCTGTATGAATAAGTATGTGTTTCTATAAGTGATTGTTTAAAAGACTAAGTATGTGTAAGTTTCCGTAGAAGTAAGTGTGGTGGTGTGTGTATAACTGTATATGCAAGTAAATGTATGTTTGATTCTTTATTAGCATGAGTGACTATGTGTGTGAGTAACTCTATGGATGAGTGGCATTGTGTAACAGGATGTATAGATGTATGAGTACATATGATGAGTGAGTACATGTATGAGTGACTGTATAGGACTGTTGGTGAATGAGTGGATGTGTATGTGGATCTTAGAATTACTGAAGAGGTTGTTGTAACTGGTATTGGTATGTCCATTGTTTTGAAATTTTTAGTCTCTATTTTTGAATGTGTGTATCAAAGCTTATATTAAGGTGAGAGGAGGTCTGCCACTCTATCACAAGGATGATGTCATCAGTGATGTCATCAGTGATGTCATTTGAGATGTCATCAGTGATGTCATGAGTGATGTCACTGACCATGTCATGAGTGATGTAATATGTGACGTCATCAGCAGTGCATTGCGGGCGCGCGAGTTATAGTTAGCTGAACTAACTATAACGGGGCAATTTCATTGGTTTTTTACGAGTAAAATGTCCAGCTAACTATAACATGTGTGAAACCTATGGTTTTTTCACTGAATTTCTAAGGTTTTTTAAATGCTAATTCCTAACTATAACGTGTGTGAAACCTATGGTTTTTTCAGTGAATATATATATATATATATATATATATATATATATATAAGGAGATTGCAAAGGTAGCTGTACTCTTACATGGATTTGGGAATCTTGAACTCTGAACCCCCATAAATCACTGCTAAGAAGCAGCCGCCGAAAGCTCTGTGCCGGTGTGACTTTCCACAAACTCAAACAGGCGATGGAACCTTCAAGAAATAAAAACAAGAAAGCGGATTTTCAAAAACACAACTGCTGAATGTTTCTTTCAATAAGCATAAACCGGCAATTGCACTGTCAACAAAGAAATAATAGGCAATACCATCCTTTTATTCTGCACAGACACTTTTTTAATGCTATGCTAGTATGTATAAACGGGAGTGAAACGCAAAGGATTTTTTTAACTGATGAAGGGGAAGCAACACGGAGTCTGGCGCAGGAGGCAACAGCACTGGGTCGCAGGTGGGGGAAACAGACAACAGAGCGAGAAAGCACAAAGTGGAGCACATGGAGGAGAGCAAACCGGAAAAAGTGAAATTAATGTGGAGCAGGCGGGAGAATGCAACAGGGGGAGCACACGAGGCAGAGAGCAACATGGAAGGGGACAGGGAGAAGTACAAAGGCGACAAAGCGGAGGTGAGAGAAGTTCACGAGGCAAATATCTGTAAAGACAAGCACTCAAATGGAGTGCTTAACCATTTCTAGTAAACTTTACTGGTGTCCACGTCTGACGACCTCACTTTTTTCGCGTTCCAATTAATTCTCTGTAAAACTAAACTCATGTGTTGCAAATATCCCATAAAGTGGACAGACGTAACTCCAAAGGATACATTTCAGACCCAAATTTACTTTGCTACAGAAATATGATAGTTTTGCCCCTCTTACCTTGTGCCAGCAAGCCGATCTTTTGCTGCCGATTAAATCTTCCTATGCAGAGCTGAAACTCTCGAAGGTGGCAGAAGGAGAAGAGAGTGCAGGGAATCGCCATAGTGTTTGATAAAAGAGACCTCGAAGCAGTCCTCTTCAAGTTGCATTGTTCACACAAGTGCCCGACGCAGGCAGTGGCGTAATTTCCGGTGCCACAGGATGTGCGTAGGCCAGGTGTTGAAGTACAATGCGTTACAATACTAAGTCTTATGTCGTGGGTCAGCTGCTGCAGCTAAGCCAAGCAACACATATTTGCTGGAAAAGTTCTGTTTTTTTTTGGTCTGTGTCTGAACTTTTTCTTAATGTAAAAAACATGTCCAAAACTCAAGTTGGTAAAGATATTTTAGTAATCATCCACGTTAGTTACAGCCTGCGCATGCTCGCGTTTCCCTCTCCTGAAGCAGAACACCATGAAAAGAAGTTAATTGTTTTAAGGCGTCGCCTGCAACGCTGCCTTCCTTATTCATGCAGCACAGCAGGCATTAAAGGGGTGCGAAGCGCCTGGGGATCCAGAGGACAAGCTTGGAACCAGGATCACGTGCATTCCTCTGAACTTCACAACATTGTGAAAAGGGGAAAAGTTATTTAATGAAAACAAAACATTACAGCGTTCTCATCCACCAGCTTTCAGCAGCTGACCAATTTTAATGTTGCACAAAAGGTTAAAGGGGACCTGATTTTTTTGTTTTGTTTTCTCCCATAGGGATAATGCAAATAATTCCTGTCAAGAAGCAATGTAAAGGATTCTCACCTTCTCATTTGCTTGACCGAAAAGCTGATTAACGCTGGTCTTTCTTGAATTTCTTATGTCTATTTGCCCTAAAGTTCTGTGAGTGTATTTAATGGGCAGTTTTTGAAGGGAACAGATTGGCATCTCAAGCATCGCCATGGGTAATGTGATTCAGCCTTACTGGCGTCCAGGGTCAGTGCCAGTGCCAGCAAATATAGCATCAATGTCTGTGTGTTAAGATAACAGTTTATTCTTCATCATTTTCCCCTATTTGATTGTAGAATTTGCCTCAGCCTGCTGTTTAATTCAGTCTACCCTGTTGCATTACTGCGTACTACATTTCAACTTAATCCCAGTGGTCCTGAATTGAATGCTTCATTTGCATCATTAATATTAATTATAGATCATTTTAACGATTTGATCTTTGTTTTTATTCATTTTAATGATATATAAATATATACAAGTATAAAAAAACCTGTAAAAATATTATCTGTGATTTACCTAAAACACAGTTAAATGACACTCTGGGTGCTTATTTAATTTTAATTATTTTATAAAAAAAACTAAAAACAAAAAAGGCCTTTTTTATCCCAATAACTAAACACCCCTAACATTGTTAAATTACCCATACCACCCCAATACCCATGCCCACTAAAATCTTAAATTACCCTTGGCACCCCAAATCCACCCTGAACCCTAAAACACACCCTGACCACTAACAATACCCCTACACCCCCAATCCCACCCTGAACCCTTAAACTACCCTAGCACCCCAAAACCTAAACTGAACCCTGTACACTAAAATTACCCTGAGCACCCCAAAAACAAAACACACCCTGATCCCTAAATTTTCTACTACACCCCAAACCTAAAGCCACCCTGAACCCTAAAAATCCCCCAGCACCTCTAAACCCAAACACACCCTGAACCCTCAAAATTCCCCTACACCCCAAAACCCTAACCCACCATGTCACTTAAAAATACCCCAGCACCCCAAAAACTAAACCCACCCTGAACCCTAAAAATACCCCAGCACCCCAAAACCCAAACATTCCCTTAACCCTAAAATTACCCATAACCACTAAAAATAAACCTGCACCACAAAACCTAAAATGACCCTGAACCCTAAAAATACCCCTGCACCCCAAAACCTAAACCCACCCTGAACCCCAAAAATACCCTGGGCACCCCAAAACCCAAACATGTCCTTAACCCTAAAACTACCCCGGACCACTAAAAATAAACCTGCACCCCAAAACCTAAACCTTAAAAATACCCCTGCACCCTAAAAACTAAACCCACCCTGAACCCTAAAAATACCCCAGCACCCCAAAACCCAAACATACCCTTAACCCTAAAATTAGCCATGACCACTAAAAATAAACCTGCACCCCAAAACCTACAACGACCCTGAACCCTAAAAATACCCCTGCACCCCAAAACCTAAACCCACCCTGAACCCCAAAAATACCCTGGGCACCCCAAAACCCAAACATGCCCTTAACCCTAAAACTAACCCTGACAACTAAAAATAAACCTGCACCCCAAAACCTAAACCCTAAAAATACCCCTGCACCCTAAAACCTAAACCCACCCTGAACCCTAAAAATACCCCAGCATCCCAAAACCCAAACATGCCCTTAACCCTAAAATTACTCCTGACCACTAAAAATAAACCTGCACCCCAAAACCTAAACCCACCCTGAACCCTAAAAATACCCAGACACCCCAAAACCTAAACCCACCCTGAACCCTATAAATACCCCAGCACCCCAAACGCCTTTACCCTAAAATTACCCCTAAACCCCAAAACATATAACCCTACACTCCAAAACATAAACCCTATACATACCTTATACTTACATATAAATCACATATGCTTCTACCATTCATGCATTTACAACAAATTTCGTTGTAAAAGCATGTGTGGTAAATGCATATGCATTGTAATGCCATGCGCTGTAATGGCATTGCCGAGTAATGGTAGTTGCATTGTGATGGTATGCGGGGTGATGGTAGTAGTGGTCAAAGATTAGTTGTGTTTACCTCTTGCACTAGAAGTATAATCATTCTCAAAACATAAGGAGCAATTTCATCATGTTAAGAAGAAATGATGCTTGTGGAGATTTGGATGTTTATTTTCAAATCATCAAGCACAATTGGATCTTATGAAGTAATCATATACTCATTCTTAAATCCTCCTGAAGTCATCAGGAATAGTCACACCTTGTGAAGTCATCGCATACTCATTCTTAAGTCTTCCAGAAGTCATCAGGAATAGTCACACCTTGTGAAGTCATCGCATACTCATTCTTAAATCCTCCTGAAGTCATCAGGAATAGTCACACCTTGTGAAGTCATCAGATGCTCATTTTCAAGTCATCCACAAGTCATCGAGCTCAAGTTTCTAAACTCTGCTGATGACTTCAAGAGCTTGATGATGTCTGATGGTGTGAAAATGACTTCTAGAGTAGTTGGATGATCATCCAATGACTCTGGGATTGCTTCTAAAGTAATCCTGTTTGACCTGGGATCACACAGAAAACACTTGATTAATAAAGCTGTGGCTACCTGCTCTGATCCTAGTGGATGAAAAAGCAGGCCTGTTGGCAGACAAGGCCAGGCAAGATTGCAGGCCTAGGCCTCAAAATGGCCACCAGCCACATGGCCAGGCCCAACAACATCACAAAGGCCACCCCAAAAAACACACTTCCCCAACTCAATCCAATGCCATCCATGCCCTAAATGATGTCTAAATTCAACAGATCACACAGAAAACACTTTATTAATAAAGCTGTGGCTACCTGCTCTGATCCTAGTGGATGAAAAAGCAGGCCTGTTGGCAGACAAGGCCAGGCAAGCTTGCAGGCCTAGGCCTCAAAATGGCCACCAGCCACATGGCCAGGCCCAACATCATCACAAAGGCCACCCCAAAAAACACACTTCCCCAACTCAATCCAATGCCATCCATGCCCTAAATGATGTCTAAATTCAACAGATCACACAGAAAACACTTGATTTATAAAGCTGTGGCTACCTGCTCTGATCCTAGTGGATGAAAAAGCAGGCCTGTTGGCAGACAAGGCCAGGCAAGCTTGCAAGCCTAGGCCTCAAAATGGCCACCAGCCACATGGCCAGGCCCAACAACATCACAAAGGCCACCCCAAAAAACACACTTCCCCAACTCAATCCAATGCCATCCATGCCCTAAATGATGTCTAAATTCAACAGATCACACAGAAAACACTTGATTTATAAAGCTGTGGCTACCTGCTCTGATCCTAGTGGATGAAAAAGCAGGCCTGTTGGCAGACAAGTCCAGGCAAGCTTGCAGGCCTAGGCCTCAAAATGGCCACCAGCCACATGGCCAGGCCCAACAACATCACAAAGGCCACCCCAAAAAACACACTTCCCCAACTCAATCCAATGCCATCCATGCCCTAAATGATGTCTAAATTCAACAGATCACACAGAAAACACTTGATTAATAAAGCTGTGGCTACCTGCTCTGATCCTAGTGGATGAAAAAGCAGGCCTGTTGGCAGACAAGGCCAGGCAAGCTTGCAGGCCTAGGCCTCAAAATGGCCACCAGCCACATGGCCAGGCCCAACAACATCACAAAGGCCACCCCAAAAAACACACTTCCCCAACTCAATCCAATGCCATCCATGCCCTAAATGATGTCTAAATTCAACAGATCACACAGAAAACACTTGATTAATAAAGCTGTGGCTACCTGCTCTGATCCTAGTGGATGAAAAAGCAGGCCTGTTGGCAGACAAGGCCAGGCAAGCTTGCAGGCCTAGGCCTCAAAATGGCCACCAGCCACATGGCCAGGCCCAACAACATCACAAAGGCCACCCCCAAAAAACACACTTCCCCAACTCAATCCAATGCCATCCATGCCCTAAATGATGTCTAAATTCATCAGATCACACAGAAAACACTTGATTAATAAAGCTGTGGCTACCTGCTCTGATCCTAGTGGATGAAAAAGCAGGCCTGTTGGCAGACAAGGCCAGGCAAGCTTGCAGGCCTAGGCCTCAAAATGGCCACCAGCCACATGGCCAGGCCCAACAACATCACAAAGGCCACCCCCAAAAAACACACTTCCCCAACTCAATCCAATGCCATCCATGCCCTAAATGATGTCTAAATTCAACAGATCACACAGAAAACACTTGATTAATAAAGCTGTGGCTACCTGCTCTGATCCTAGTGGATGAAAAGGCAGGCCTGTTGGCAGACAAGGCCAGGCAAGATTGCAGGCCTAGGCCTCAAAATGGCCACCAGCCACATGGCCAGGCCCAACAACATCACAAAGGCCACCCCCAAAAAACACACTTCCCCAACTCAATCCAATGGCATCCATGCCCTAAATGATGTCTAAATTCAACAGATCACACAGAAAACACTTGATTAATAAAGCTGTGGCTACCTGCTCTGATCCTAGTGGATGAAAAAGCAGGCCTGTTGGCAGACAAGGCCAGGCAAGCTTGCAGGCCTAGGCCTCAAAATGGCCACCAGCCACATGGCCAGGCCCAACAACATCACAAAGGCCACCCCAAAAAACACACTTCCCCAACTCAATCCAATGCCATCCATGCCCTAAATGATGTCTAAATTCAACAGATCACACAGAAAACACTTGATTAATAAAGCTGTGGCTACCTGCTCTGATCCTAGTGGATGAAAAAGCAGGCCTGTTGGCAGACAAGGCCAGGCAAGCCTGCAGGCCTAGGCCTCAAAATGGCCACCAGCCACATGGCCAGGCCCAACAACATCACAAAGGCCACCCCCAAAAAACACACTTCCCCAACTCAATCCAATGCCATCCATGCCCTAAATGATGTCTAAATTCAACAGATCACACAGAAAACACTTGATTAATAAAGCTGTGGATACCTGCTCCGATCCTAGTGGATGAAAAAGCAGACCTGTTGTCAGACAAGGCCAGGCAAGCTTGCAGGCCTAGGCCTCAAAATGGCCACCAGCCACATGGCCAGGCCCAACAACATCACAAAGGCCACCCCCAAAAAACACACTTCCCCTACTCAATCCAATGCCATCCATGCCCTAAATGATGTCTAAATTCAACAGATCACACAGAAAACACTTGATTAATAAAGCTGTGGCTACCTGCTCTGATCCTAGTGGATGAAAAAGCAGGCCTGTTGGCAGACAAGGCCAGGCAAGCTTGCAGGCCTAGGCCTCAAAATGGCCACCAGCCACATGGCCAGGCCCAACAACATCACAAAGGCCACCCCCAAAAAACACACTTCCCCAACTCAATCCAATGCCATCCATGCCCTAAATGATGTCTAAATTCAACAGATCACACAGAAAACACTTGATTAATAAAGCTGTGGCTACCTGCTCTGATCCTAGTGGATGAAAAAGCAGGCCTGTTGGCAGACAAGGCCAGGCAAGCTTGCAGGCCTAGGCTTCAAAATGGCCACCAGCCACATGGCCAGGCCCAACAACATCACAAAGGCCACCCCAAAAAACACACTTCCCCAACTCAATCCAATGCCATCCATGCCCTAAATGATGTCTAAATTCAACAGATCATACAGAAAACACTTGATTAAAAAAGCTGTGGCTACCTGCTCTGATCCTAGTGGATGAAAAAGCAGGCCTGTTGGCAGACAAGGCCAGGCAAGCTTGCAGGCCTAGGCCTCAAAATGGCCACCAGCCACATGGCCAGGCCCAACAACATCACAAAGGCCACCCCCAAAAAACACACTTCCCCAACTCAATCCAATGCCATCCATGCCCTAAATGATGTCTAAATTCAACAGATCACACAGAAAACACTTGATTAATAAAGCTGTGGCTACCTGCTCTGATCCTAGTGGATGAAAAAGCAGGCCTGTTGGCAGACAAGGCCAGGCAAGCTTGCAGGCCTAGGCCTCAAAATGGCCACCAGCCACATGGCCAGGCCCAACAACATCACAAAGGCCACCCCCAAAAAACACACTTCCCCAACTCAATCCAATGCCATCCATGCCCTAAATGATGTCTAAATTCAACAGATCACACAGAAAATACTTGATTAATAAAGCTGTGGCTACCTGCTCTGATCCTAGTGGATGAAAAAGCAGGCCTGTTGGCAGACAAGGCCAGGCAAGATTGCAGGCCTAGGCCTCAAAATGTCCACCAGCCACATGGCCAGGCCCAACAACATCACAAAGGCCACCCCCAAAAAACACACTTCCCCAACTCAATCCAATGCCATCCATGCCCTAAATGATGTCTAAATTCAACAGATCACACAGAAAACACTTGATTAATAAAGCTGTGGCTACCTGCTCTGATCCTAGTGGATGAAAAAGCAGGCCTGTTGGCAGACAAGGCCAGGCAAGCTTGCAGGCCTAGCCTTCAAAATGGCCACCAGCCACATGGCCAGGCCCAACAACATCACAAAGGCCACCCCACAAAACACACTTCCCCAACTCAATCCAATGCCATCCATGCCCTAAATGATGTCTAAATTCAACAGATCACACAGAAAACACTTGATTAATAAAGCTGTGGCAACCTGCTCTGATCCTAGTGGATGAAAAAGCAGGCCTGTTGGCAGACAAGGCCAGGCAAGCTTGCAGGCCTAGGCCTCAAAATGGCCACCAGCCACATGGCCAGGCCCAACAACATCACAAAGGCCACCCCCAAAAAACACACTTCCCCAACTCAATCCAATGCCATCCATGCCCTAAATGATGTCTAAATTCAACAGATCACACTGAAAACACTTGATTAATAAAGCTGTGGCTACCTGCTCTGATCCTAGTGGATGAAAAAGCAGGCCTGTTGGCAGACAAGGCCAGGCAAGCTTGCAGGCCTAGGCCTCAAAATGGCCACCAGCCACATGGCCAGGCCCAACAACATCACAAAGGCCACCCCAAAAAACACACTTCCCCAACTCAATCCAATGCCATCCATGCCCTAAATGATGTCTAAATTCAACAGATCACACAGAAAACACTTGATTAATAAAGCTGTGGCTACCTGCTCTGATCCTAGTGGATGAAAAAGCAGGCCTGTTGGCAGACAAGGCCAGGCAAGCTTGCAGGCCTAGGCCTCAAAATGGCCACCAGCCACATGGCCAGGCCCAACAACATCACAAAGGCCACCCCCAAAAAACACACTTCCCCAACTCAATCCAATGCCATCCATGCCCTAAATGATGTCTAAATTCAACAGATCACACAGAAAACACTTGATTAATAAAGCTGTGGATACCTGCTCCGATCCTAGTGGATGAAAAAGCAGGCCTGTTGGCAGACAAGGCCAGGCAAGCTTGCAGGCCTAGGCCTCAAAATGGCCACCAGCCACATGGCCAGGCCCAACAACATCACAAAGGCCACCCCCAAAAAACACACTTCCCCTACTCAATCCAATGCCATCCATGCCCTAAATGATGTCTAAATTCAACAGATCACACAGAAAACACTTGATTAATAAAGCTGTGGCTACCTGCTCTGATCCTAGTGGATGAAAAAGCAGGCCTGTTGGCAGACAAGGCCAGGCAAGATTGCAGGCCTAGGCCTCAAAATGGCCACCAGCCACATGGCCAGGCCCAACAACATCACAAAGGCCACCCCCAAAAAACACTCTTCCCCAACTCAATCCAATGCCATCCATGCCCTAAATGATGTCTAAATTCAACAGATCACACAGAAAACACTTGATTAATAAAGCTGTGGCTACCTGCTCTGATCCTAGTGGATGAAAAAGCAGGCCTGTTGGCAGACAAGGCCAGGCAAGCTTGCAGGCCTAGGCTTCAAAATGGCCACCAGCCACATGGCCAGGCCCAACAACATCACAAAGGCCACCCCAAAAAACACACTTCCCCAACTCAATCCAATGCCATCCATGCCCTAAATGATGTCTAAATTCAACAGATCACACAGAAAAACCTTGATTAATAAAGCTGTGGCTACCTGCTCTGATCCTAGTGGATGAAAAAGCAGGCCTGTTGGCAGACAAGGCCATGCAAGCTTGCAGGCCTAGGCCTCAAAATGGCCACCAGCCACATGGCCAGGCCCAACAACATCACAAAGGCCACCCCCAAAAAACACACTTCCCCAACTCAATCCAATGCCATCCATGCCCTAAATGATGTCTAAATTCAACAGATCACACAGAAAACACTTGATTAATAAAGCTGTGGCTACCTGCTCTGATCCTAGTGGATGAAAAAGCAGGCCTGTTGGCAGACAAGGCCAGGCAAGCTTGCAGGCCTAGGCCTCAAAATGGCCACCAGCCACATGGCCAGGCCCAACAACATCACAAAGGCCACCCCCAAAAAACACACTTCCCCAACTCAATCCAATGCCATCCATGCCCTAAATGATGTCTAAATTCAACAGATCACACAGAAAACACTTGATTAATAAAGCTGTGGCTACCTGCTCTGATCCTAGTGGATGAAAAAGCAGGCCTGTTGGCAGACAAGGCCAGGCAAGATTGCAGGCCAATACCGGCGACACTTACGCTACACAGCCCACTGGACCACCAGGCAATCGGGAGGCAGGCGCTGTTTAATCCCCCTCGACGCCAGTTGTCATTGCTGGCTGCAGCAGGGGGAACTACAGCTCCCGGCACTCTCTGGGGCATACTTCCGGCCAGCACCGCGCCCGGAGGCGCTACAAAAGCAGCGGCTCCCCCGGTGGAGCGGGGGAGGCCAATACCGGCGACACTTACGCTACACAGCCCACTGGACCACCAGGCAATCGGGAGGCAGGCGCTGTTTAATCCCCCTCGACGCCAGTTGTCATTGCTGGCTGCAGCAGGGGGAACTACAGCTCCCGGCACTCTCTGGGGCATACTTCCGGCCAGCACCGCGCCCGGAGGCGCTACAAAAGCAGCGGCTCCCCCGGTGGAGCGGGGGAGGCCAATACCGGCGACACTTACGCTACACAGCCCACTGGACCACCAGGCAATCGGGAGGCAGGCGCTGTTTAATCCCCCTCGACGCCAGTTGTCATTGCTGGCTGCAGCAGGGGGAACTACAGCTCCCGGCACTCTCTGGGGCATACTTCCGGCCAGCACCGCGCCCGGAGGCGCTACAAAAGCAGCGGCTCCCCCGGTGGAGCGGGGGAGGCCAATACCGGCGACACTTACGCTACACAGCCCACTGGACCACCAGGCAATCGGGAGGCAGGCGCTGTTTAATCCCCCTCGACGCCAGTTGTCATTGCTGGCTGCAGCAGGGGGAACTACAGCTCCCGGCACTCTCTGGGGCATACTTCCGGCCAGCACCGCGCCCGGAGGCGCTACAAAAGCAGCGGCTCCCTCAGCGTCGCGGGACGCGCGCGGGCGGCGCCGGGCTGAGCCCGGGCAGAGGGCGGGCCGTCTGTGGCCGTCCGGGGCAGGAGGAGGCAGGGCTGGGCCACCCCCCTTAACCTCTGTGACCTGGGGGCATCCAGCTGAGAAACAACTTCTGGCTACCCGCACCGACATCTGCTATGGGGAAAAAGACGTCAGCTGCATCTAGAAGATCGGGTAAGGCTAAACAACATGCAGCACCTACTACCCCATTGCCAAGCCTAACGGCCATAGACAAAATGTTGCAAAAAACAATAGGGGTCGTTGCTACGGCTATTCAGAACACCGAAAGACGCCTCTCGCTCCCACCAAGCCTGCCCTTGTTTTTGCATCATGATAATTCTTCAGATAAATCTCTTGATTCCCTACTTGCGACATCTTACGCAGGGCTTCCGGGTACAGCTACAAAAGAGAACCACCCTAATGGAAACATAGCACCCCATGACCACCTGTCCATGGATACGAGGCTATCGTCAACTCCAACTATGTTAGAGCCAAGCCCAAATAGGGATCTGGATCTTTTGCCATCTCCAGTTGACAACCCGATTCATATTGAAGGGACTGACTTATGCCATGACTTTGAAGCCCTGGACTCAGGTGGGGATAAAAGCATTAGTGGACCAATGCAAACAAGGGGCCAGAAAGCGAAGAGACAAAAAGCTAAGAACAAACGGAAAAACATTGAGCCTGTACAAAATAAACAGAAGGGTGGGAACAGTCAATCACGGAGATCTGTTGCCCCTGCAGCATTAGATAAGTCTAAAGAGGCTGGCCTATCTAACAGGATGGATTCATCCATTATAGAAATTAACACAGTGTCAGGGGCCCAGGGATTCTGGGAGAGACTGGAGACATTGATATCTACTCTCTTGGGCCCTTTGAATTTACACGTTTCAAATATAGAAAGAAGGATGAGAGTGCTGACTGATCATGTTGTTAAACTAAGTTCTGGGCGCCATCAAGAAATTTTTCCCTCTCTAGGGGCAACCACCACTATTGATGATGTCCAAATAAATCAGCCCGAAATGCCTAACAAAACTAAAAACAGGGCCCCCTTGTTGCTCCCAATACCTGGTACAAGTAAAAACCTACCACCTGTGGAGCACCGTGCCAAACGGGTACTTAAACCAATATCACCCAAGGCTGTTACCCCTATAGTTACGGCTCAAACCGCTTCCAAAAGTAATTTGGCACATTTGGGTCAAACTAATACTGATGTCTTACCTGATTTATCCCCTCCCTCACCTAAACCGGATCAAACTATCTTAACAATTGCTAAGCAAATTCCGGCTCGTATTAGTTTACCTCCAGAGTGTGGACCTTATGTCCTGGTTTTAGCTAATGTCCCTAAGCTAAGGAAAGACCAAGAGGAAAACTTTGTTAGCCTAAAAAACAGAACCCTCCATTGGCTATCTAGATATTGTCAATTTCCGATGGATGGCGCTGGAGAAATTATTCACACCCAAAGAGTGGGATGGGTGGGCCCCCTAAGGAAAAAGTTTGAAGGGGACTGTATAATTATAAACTTTAAGTCCCCTCTATGGGCCCAATGTACGCTAGCAAAAGCCCCACAGCCCTCCCACTGGGAATATAACACCACACTCCTCCCTCTGGGGTATTTTTATAGGCACCTAATAGATTCTAATCCTAGTCTTGGGACTCATTTCTTGGGACACCACCAGGACATTAATACTGATTTTAGAATTAATAATCGACGTTACCACCAGGGCCAATATCCTGATATTAGTAATGGCCTTCCATTGGATAACGTGATTGCACCACCTGCACACCAAATGTCATATCCCCCTTTCTTAGTCGCTCCCCAGCACATTCCCAGGGTAAGGCCGTATGCAGCGACCAATCAAAATATTTACCCGGATGAGCATGAGAGGAGGTATCTGTATAATGTCCCCACATATAATCGATTCGAACATGTTTTTTCAAATCTAGAGGAATTGGACTGACTGGGGGATAGTGACAGGAATAGTGAATGCGCAGAGGCAGCCAATGCAACCGAGGGCCCCTTAGATCTGGTAAAAATTGTCATACCTTATATCACGGCCGTACAGTCTGCCTTGGTTGAATTACCAGTTGCATGTGAGGACATCATAACAACCCCCCAAATTAACCCCATGCAGATAACCAGGGACAAGCATTTAAGCACCCCAAGCGGCTGTGATTTGTCAATCCTTAGCTGGAACGTTGCAGGCATAGAATCTAGACTGTCCGATCCTCAGTGGGTCCAGCTATTGGATGGCAAAGATATTATCATGTTCCAAGAGACCTGGGCCATAGGGAACGTGCACATAGAGGGTTATCGTTGTTTTAATGTGTTTGCCTCTAAGTCTGTCTCTGGCCGTGCAATGGGAGGACTTTTCATTGGGATTAGAATATTGGCGGGTGGTACTTTTAAAGATTTATCATTCGGGAACCCAAACATTCAGGTTCTCGAATACAAGCGAAAGACCAAGATTTATTTAATTAATTTTTACAATAACGATTTTAATTCAAGACCAAACAGGAACTATATAGCACTTTCTAATTTATTGGTACACTTTGAAACTAACATAAATATAGGCACAGACGAGAAGTCAGGGATCCTTATTGGGGGTGATTTCAATGCGAAGATTCCTGAAAAGCACCGATTAGAGGATAAAAGCTGCCAAGATTTAGCAGATCGTAGAGGCATTGAGCTTGCTAAGATATTAAGTGAACATATCCTTAGCAATGTAATGGAAGTAAGCCAATCCTCAAGGATGATTTGTGCCCCCACGCATAGAGGGAGAGATTCTCACTCAACGATCGATTTTATTTTCGCATCCCCCTGCCTAATAGACCGTGTCATTGACTCAAATGTGGTTGAGACATCATATGGAGACCACAATCCCCTTACAGTCACCTTATACTTGGGATCTAGCCCAGTATATGCAAAATTTAATGGCGCGAGAGATATTACGCCATCAGGTGATGGTCTTCGTCTAAAATGGAGGGGAATTGATTGTGAAGCCCTAATGGATCGTGTAAAAAACGATCACCTTGCATTAATAAATTCTTGCTTATTGCCCGACGGGGACTGCCACAGAATAGTCGCAGATTTTGGTAAACTGTCTGTGGCAATTAAAAACTATTTGTTAGTCCCACTACCCACTAAGGCAAAAGACCCAAGATGGTTCGACTCCGCCTGTTCCATGGCAAACAGGGAACTGCGCAGGGTACTAACCATCAAGCCAAGGAATATAGTGGAGGTACAATCAGCTAGGAAACTCTATAAACTAAAAATAGCTGAAAGAAAAGCGGCACTTTTGATGGAACAATGGGAGTCCCTGGTTGTCAGCGCTAATATGAAGAGCAGTGGACCATTTTGGACCGCAGTCAGGAAAATGCGCGACACGGGTAAACATTTATCCCCAATTGGCTGCAATATAACCAGCAACACTTGGGAAGCCCACTTTTCGAATATATATGCTGCCCCTTTTGAAGAAACAAATACCCCAGATTTGGGACAGCTGCGAGATTTGCGGATCGATTATTCCGAGGTGATGATAGCCGTCAGAGAGAGCCTTAGCAACAAGGCCCCTGGACCAGACGGCCTTCCCATAGATATTATAAAGCACAGTCCAGATCTATGGGCACCAATTTTACATAATGTTTTTAACAGTCTGACAAGAGCGCCTATCCCTATGACGTGGTCTTCCAGTATTATTGTCCCAATTTATAAAAAGGGCGATAGGTCAGACCCAGCTAACTATCGCCCAATCTCGCTTTTGGACAATACTCTAAAAATACTTGGACGAGTCATTTATAATAGGGTGGTAGAGTGGGCGGAAGATTCTGACCTGCTGGATCCATGCCAGATGGGATTTAGGAGCGGGGTGGGCACGGTCGAGCAATGTCTGAATTTAAAACTAATAATTGATAAGTATACCGTCGCTCGATCGTCCCCTATATACCTCGCCTTTATGGATCTTTCATCTGCGTTTGATCTGGTAAACAGATCAAAATTGTGGCCCATGCTTCTCAACTATGGACTGGACGAGCCCCTAGTGCATTTTTTGGCGCACCTCCATACTGACCTTAGGGCTCAAGTTAGAATTGGGTCGGGGGGCGAAGTTTCCGGAGCCATAAAAATTGGTAGGGGGGTTAGACAGGGGTGCGTTTTAGCACCCCTGCTGTTTATTATTTACATCAATGACATAGCAAAGGTTTTAAAACAAGTAACTAGAGATGTCCCAACTGTCCTGGGGCACCCCCTGCCAGTTCTGTTATACGCAGATGATGCGGTCCTTATGGCCCGCACCCCTAATGCCCTCCGTTTACTCGTGGAAAACTTTGTCCATCATATGGAGGGATTAGACCTGCGTGTGAACTTCAAAAAATCTTTCGTTATGTCATGTGGACCCGGAAAACGGAAACTTAATGCTATCCATATCGGGTCTGACAAACTTGACTATGTAAATTCTTTTATATATCTTGGGGTGGCCTTCGCTGCGAACAACTCATGGAGTGGGCATTCCGCCCACGCCATGAGTAAGTTCTCGAAGGCCATCAACTCAATATTGAGTCTTCCACGCCCTAAAAAATTAGGTGCAACCAGTGCTATTTTAAAAGTTTTTAGATTACAGTGTATCCCTGTTGCCACTTATGGGGCAGAAGTTTGGGGCACTGCTAAAACCCCCGGTATCCAACGAGAAGAGACACGTTTCTGTAGGAAAGTACTGGGTGCCCCAATCTCGTCCTCCGAATTTATTTGTCACAAAGAGTTGAACCTCCCTTATATTAGCGATTTTATCAGATGTAGACCAGCTTTATTCTGGCTGAGAATCTGGAGGAACAATGCTGCCTCTTTAACACAAGACATAATTAAAGATTGTCTTAAATGTGATCACGGCCTCTTAATTCCATGGCTTGCTGGGGTCCTAAAATTATTAAGTGCCGTGAATAAAGGAGATCTCTTTTTAGATCCCTCCAGAATCGGATGCCAAGATAAGGTCGAGGTCAAACAAGCACTATACGCACTCTTTGAAACTGAAAGGATGGAAAGGGAAATATCCAAATCAACTGTTGTCAGATACATGGAGGATGATCTGTCAAGGCAACCCCTCCCACTCTATCTTACCTTGCCTATGTCTAGTTGGGAGAGGTCTCTGTTATTTCGATTAAGGGCAGGTTCTATAAAATGTTTGCTGGGCTTTCCTTTGGGTTATAATCACACTACAGAATGTAACCCTTGCCCCTGTGATGGTACCAGCAAACAGAATGATCTGCATTTTCTATTTTTTTGCAAATTTTATTTAAAATATATTAATTGGCTCTTAACACCCTATTTTAGAAAACAAAGACCCCTCTCCTTGGAGGAGTCTCGCTTGATGTTACTCTCCCTGGATACTGAGGAACTGACCTTTCGTACTAGTACCTTTTTAAGACTAATAATCCGTGTACGCAATATGATGGAAAACCCTTGAAAGATTGCTGTCTTAGTTCCCTTTTTAAAATTTTTAAAAAAATTGTATTATGTATATTGTATCAATGAATTGTTTTTTATGTCTGTACTTTTATGAATTCAAGTAATTCGAATAAAGGTCTTTTGATTGATTGATTGATTGATTGCAGGCCTAGGCCTCAAAATGGCCACCAGCCACATGGCCAGGCCCAACAACATCACAAAGGCCACCCCCAAAAAACACACTTCCCCAACTCAATCCAATGCCATCCATGCCCTAAATGATGTCTAAATTCAACAGATCACACAGAAAACACTTGATTAATAAAGCTGTGGCTACCTGCTCTGATCCTAGTGGATGGAAAAGCAGGCCTGTTGGCAGACAAGGCCAGGCAAGCTTGCAGGCCTAGGCTTCAAAATGGCCACCAGCCACATGGCCAGGCCCAACAACATCACAAAGGCCACCCAAAAAAACACACTTCCCCAACTCAATCCAATGCCATCCATGCCCTAAATGATGTCTAAATTCAACAGATCACACAGAAAACACTTGATTAATAAAGCTGTGGCTACCTGCTCTGATCCTAGTGGATGAAAAAGCAGGCCTGTTGGCAGACAAGGCCAGGCAAGCTTGCAGGCCTAGGCCTCAAAATGGCCACCAGCCACATGGCCAGGCCCAACAACATCACAAAGGCCACCCCCAAAAAACACACTTCCCCAACTCAATCCAATGCCATCCATGCGCTAAATGATGTCTAAATTCAACAGATCACACAGAAAACACTTGATTAATAAAGCTGTGGCTACCTGCTCTGATCCTAGTGGATGAAAAAGCAGGCCTGTTGGCAGACAAGGCCAGACAAGCTTGCAGGCCTAGGCCTCAAAATGGCCACCAGCCACATGGCCAGGCCCAACAACATCACAAAGGCCACCCCAAAAAACACACTTCCCCAACTCAATCCAATGCCATCCATGCCCTAAATGATGTCTAAATTCAACAGATCACACAGAAAACACTTGATTAATAAAGCTGTGGCTACCTGCTCTGATCCTAGTGGATGAAAAAGCAGGCCTGTTGGCAGACAAGGCCAGGCAAGCTTGCAGGCCTAGGCCTCAAAATGGCCACCAGCCACATGGCCAGGCCCAACAACATCACAAAGGCCACCCCAAAAAACACACTTCCCCAACTCAATCCAATGCCATCCATGCCCTAAATGATGTCTAAATTCAACAGATCACACAGAAAACACTTGATTTATAAAGCTGTGGCTACCTGCTCTGATCCTAGTGGATGAAAAAGCAGGCCTGTTGGCAGACAAGGCCAGGCAAGCTTGCAAGCCTAGGCCTCAAAATGGCCACCAGCCACATGGCCAGGCCCAACAACATCACAAAGGCCACCCCAAAAAACACACTTCCCCAACTCAATCCAATGCCATCCATGCCCTAAATGATGTCTAAATTCAACAGATCACACAGAAAACACTTGATTAATAAAGCTGTGGCTACCTGCTCTGATCCTAGTGGATGAAAAAGCAGGCCTGTTGGCAGACAAGGCCAGACAAGCTTGCAGGCCTAGGCCTCAAAATGGCCACCAGCCACATGGCCAGGCCCAACAACATCACAAAGGCCACCCCCAAAAAACACACTTCCCCAACTCAATCCAATGCCATCCATGCCCTAAATGATGTCTAAATTCAACAGATCACACAGAAAACACTTGATTAATAAAGCTGTGACTACCTGCTCTGATCCTAGTGGATGAAAAAGCAGGCCTGTTGGCAGACAAGGCCAGGCAAGCTTGCAGGCCTAGGCCTCAAAATGGCCACCAGCCACATGGCCAGGCCCAACAACATCACAAAGGCCAACCCCAAAAAACACACTTCCCCAACTCAATCCAATGCCATCCATGCCCTAAATGATGTCTAAAGTCAACAGATCACACAGAAAACACTTGATTAATAAAGCTGTGGCTACCTGCTCTGATCCTAGTGGATGAAAATGCAGGCCTGTTGGCAGACAAGGCTAGGCAAGCTTGCAGGCCTAGGCCTCAAAATGGCCACCAGCCACATGGCCAGGCCCAACAACATCACAAAGGCCACCCCCAAAAAACACACTTCCCCAACTCAATCCAATGCCATCCATGCCCTAAATGATGTCCAAATTCAACAGATCACACAGAAAACACTTGATTAATAAAGCTGTGGCTACCTGCTCTGATCCTAGTGGATGAAAAAGCAGGCCTGTTGGCAGACAAGGCCAGGCAAGCTTGCAGGCCTAGGCCTCAAAATGGCCACCAGCCACATGGCCAGGCCCAACAACATCACAAAGGCCACCCCAAAAAACACACTTCCCCAACTCAATCCAATGCCATCCATGCCCTAAATGATGTCTAAATTCAACAGATCACACAGAAAACACTTGATTAATAAAGCTGTGGCTACCTGCTCTGATCCTAGTGGATGAAAAAGCAGGCCTGTTGGCAGACAAGGCCAGGCAAGCTTGCAGGCCTAGGCCTCAAAATGGCCACCAGCCACATGGCCAGGCCCAACAACATCACAAAGGCCACCCCAAAATACACACTTCCCCAACTCAATCCAATGCCATCCATGCCCTAAATGATGTCTAAATTCAACAGATCACACAGAAAACACTTGATTTATAAAGCTGTGGCTACCTGCTCTGATCCTAGTGGATGAAAAAGCAGGCCTGTTGGCAGACAAGGCCAGGCAAGCTTGCAAGCCTAGGCCTCAAAATGGCCACCAGCCACATGGCCAGGCCCAACAACATCACAAAGGCCACCCCAAAAAACACACTTCCCCAACTCAATCCAATGCCATCCATGCCCTAAATGATGTCTAAATTCAACATATCACACAGAAAACACTTGATTAATAAAGCTGTGGCTACCTGCTCTGATCCTAGTGGATGAAAAAGCAGGCCTGTTGGCAGACAAGGCCAGGCAAGCTTGCAGGCCTAGGCCTCAAAATGGCCACCAGCCACATGGCCAGGCCCAACAACATCACAAAGGCCACCCCCAAAAAACACACTTCCCCAACTCAATCCAATGCCATCCATGCCCTAAATGATGTCTAAATTCAACAGATCACACAGAAAAACCTTGATTAATAAAGCTGTGGCTACCTGCTCTGATCCTAGTGGATGAAAAAGCAGGCCTGTTGGCAGACAAGGCCATGCAAGCTTGCAGGCCTAGGCCTCAAAATGGCCACCAGCCACATGGCCAGGCCCAACAACATCACAAAGGCCACCCCCAAAAAACACACTTCCCCAACTCAATCCAATGCCATCCATGCCCTAAATGATGTCTAAATTCAACAGATCACACAGAAAACACTTGATTAATAAAGCTGTGGCTACCTGCTCTGATCCTAGTGGATGAAAAAGCAGGCCTGTTGGCAGACAAGGCCAGGCAAGCTTGCAGGCCTAGGCCTCAAAATGGCCACCAGCCACATGGCCAGGCCCAACAACATCACAAAGGCCACCCCAAAAAACACACTTCCCCAACTCAATCCAATGCCATCCATGCCCTAAATGATGTCTAAATTCAACAGATCACACAGAAAACACTTGATTAATAAAGCTGTGGCTACCTGCTCTGATCCTAGTGGATGAAAAAGCAGGCCTGTTGGCAGACAAGGCCAGGCAAGCTTGCAGGCCTAGGCCTCAAAATGGCCACCAGCCACATGGCCAGGCCCAACAACATCACAAAGGCCACCCCAAAAAACACACTTCCCCAACTCAATCCAATGCCATCCATGCCCTAAATGATGTCTAAATTCAACAGATCACACAGAAAACACTTGATTTATAAAGCTGTGGCTACCTGCTCTGATCCTAGTGGATGAAAAAGCAGGCCTGTTGGCAGACAAGGCCAGGCAAGCTTGCAAGCCTAGGCCTCAAAATGGCCACCAGCCACATGGCCAGGCCCAACAACATCACAAAGGCCACCCCAAAAAACACACTTCCCCAACTCAATCCAATGCCATCCATGCCCTAAATGATGTCTAAATTCAACAGATCACACAGAAAACACTTGATTAATAAAGCTGTGGCTACCTGCTCTGATCCTAGTGGATGAAAAAGCAGGCCTGTTGGCAGACAAGGCCAGGCAAGCTTGCAGGCCTAGGCCTCAAAATGGCCACCAGCCACATGGCCAGGCCCAACAACATCACAAAGGCCACCCCCAAAAAACACACTTCCCCAACTCAATCCAATGCCATCCATGCCCTAAATGATGTCTAAATTCAACAGATCACACAGAAAAACCTTGATTAATAAAGCTGTGGCTACCTGCTCTGATCCTAGTGGATGAAAAAGCAGGCCTGTTGGCAGACAAGGCCATGCAAGCTTGCAGGCCTAGGCCTCAAAATGGCCACCAGCCACATGGCCAGGCCCAACAACATCACAAAGGCCACCCCCAAAAAACACACTTCCCCAACTCAATCCAATGCCATCCATGCCCTAAATGATGTCTAAATTCAACAGATCACACAGAAAACACTTGATTAATAAAGCTGTGGCTACCTGCTCTGATCCTAGTGGATGAAAAAGCAGGCCTGTTGGCAGACAAGGCCAGGCAAGCTTGCAGGCCTAGGCCTCAAAATGGCCACCAGCCACATGGCCAGGCCCAACAACATCACAAAGGCCACCCCCAAAAAACACACTTCCCCAACTCAATCCAATGCCATCCATGCCCTAAATGATGTCTAAATTCAACAGATCACACAGAAAACACTTGATTAATAAAGCTGTGGCTACCTGCTCTGATCCTAGTGGATGAAAAAGCAGGCCTTTTGGCAGACAAGGCCAGGCAAGATTGCAGGCCTAGGCCTCAAAATGGCCACCAGCCACATGGCCAGGCCCAACAACATCACAAAGGCCACCCCCAAAAAACACACTTCCCCAACTCAATCCAATGCCATCCATGCCCTAAATGATGTCTAAATTCAACAGATCACACAGAAAACACTTGATTAATAAAGCTGTGGCTACCTGCTCTGATCCTAGTGGATGGAAAAGCAGGCCTGTTGGCAGACAAGGCCAGGCAAGCTTGCAGGCCTAGGCTTCAAAATGGCCACCAGCCACATGGCCAGGCCCAACAACATCACAAAGGCCACCCAAAAAAACACACTTCCCCAACTCAATCCAATGCCATCCATGCCCTAAATGATGTCTAAATTCAACAGATCACACAGAAAACACTTGATTAATAAAGCTGTGGCTACCTGCTCTGATCCTAGTGGATGAAAAAGCAGGCCTGTTGGCAGACAAGGCCAGGCAAGCTTGCAGGCCTAGGCCTCAAAATGGCCACCAGCCACATGGCCAGGCCCAACAACATCACAAAGGCCACCCCAAAAAACACACTTCCCCAACTCAATCCAATGCCATCCATGCCCTAAATGATGTCTAAATTCAACAGATCACACAGAAAACACTTGATTTATAAAGCTGTGGCTACCTGCTCTGATCCTAGTGGATGAAAAAGCAGGCCTGTTGGCAGACAAGGCCAGGCAAGCTTGCAAGCCTAGGCCTCAAAATGGCCACCAGCCACATGGCCAGGCCCAACAACATCACAAAGGCCACCCCAAAAAACACACTTCCCCAACTCAATCCAATGCCATCCATGCCCTAAATGATGTCTAAATTCAACAGATCACACAGAAAACACTTGATTAATAAAGCTGTGGCTACCTGCTCTGATCCTAGTGGATGAAAAAGCAGGCCTGTTGGCAGACAAGGCCAGACAAGCTTGCAGGCCTAGGCCTCAAAATGGCCACCAGCCACATGGCCAGGCCCAACAACATCACAAAGGCCACCCCCAAAAAACACACTTCCCCAACTCAATCCAATGCCATCCATGCCCTAAATGATGTCTAAATTCAACAGATCACACAGAAAACACTTGATTAATAAAGCTGTGACTACCTGCTCTGATCCTAGTGGATGAAAAAGCAGGCCTGTTGGCAGACAAGGCCAGGCAAGCTTGCAGGCCTAGGCCTCAAAATGGCCACCAGCCACATGGCCAGGCCCAACAACATCACAAAGGCCACCCCCAAAAAACACACTTCCCCAACTCAATCCAATGCCATCCATGCCCTAAATGATGTCTAAATTCAACAGATCACACAGAAAACACTTGATTAATAAAGCTGTGGCTACCTGCTCTGATCCTAGTGGATGAAAATGCAGGCCTGTTGGCAGACAAGGCTAGGCAAGCTTGCAGGCCTAGGCCTCAAAATGGCCACCAGCCACATGGCCAGGCCCAACAACATCACAAAGGCCACCCCCAAAAAACACACTTCCCCAACTCAATCCAATGCCATCCATGCCCTAAATGATGTCCAAATTCAACAGATCACACAGAAAACACTTGATTAATAAAGCTGTGGCTACCTGCTCTGATCCTAGTGGATGAAAAAGCAGGCCTGTTGGCAGACAAGGCCAGGCAAGCTTGCAGGCCTAGGCCTCAAAATGGCCACCAGCCACATGGCCAGGCCCAACAACATCACAAAGGCCACCCCAAAAAACACACTTCCCCAACTCAATCCAATGCCATCCATGCCCTAAATGATGTCTAAATTCAACAGATCACACAGAAAACACTTGATTAATAAAGCTGTGGCTACCTGCTCTGATCCTAGTGGATGAAAAAGCAGGCCTGTTGGCAGACAAGGCCAGGCAAGCTTGCAGGCCTAGGCCTCAAAATGGCCACCAGCCACATGGCCAGGCCCAACAACATCACAAAGGCCACCCCAAAAAACACACTTCCCCAACTCAATCCAATGCCATCCATGCCCTAAATGATGTCTAAATTCAACAGATCACACAGAAAACACTTGATTTATAAAGCTGTGGCTACCTGCTCTGATCCTAGTGGATGAAAAAGCAGGCCTGTTGGCAGACAAGGCCAGGCAAGCTTGCAGGCCTAGGCCTCAAAATGGCCACCAGCCACATGGCCAGGCCCAACAACATCACAAAGGCCACCCCCAAAAAACACACTTCCCCAACTCAATCCAATGCCATCCATGCCCTAAATGATGTCTAAATTCAACAGATCACACAGAAAAACCTTGATTAATAAAGCTGTGGCTACCTGCTCTGATCCTAGTGGATGAAAAAGCAGGCCTGTTGGCAGACAAGGCCATGCAAGCTTGCAGGCCTAGGCCTCAAAATGGCCACCAGCCACATGGCCAGGCCCAACAACATCACAAAGGCCACCCCCAAAAAACACACTTCCCCAACTCAATCCAATGCCATCCATGCCCTAAATGATGTCTAAATTCAACAGATCACACAGAAAACACTTGATTAATAAAGCTGTGGCTACCTGCTCTGATCCTAGTGGATGAAAAAGCAGGCCTGTTGGCAGACAAGGCCAGGCAAGCTTGCAGGCCTAGGCCTCAAAATGGCCACCAGCCACATGGCCAGGCCCAACAACATCACAAAGGCCACCCCCAAAAAACACACTTCCCCAACTCAATCCAATGCCATCCATGCCCTAAATGATGTCTAAATTCAACAGATCACACAGAAAACACTTGATTAATAAAGCTGTGGCTACCTGCTCTGATCCTAGTGGATGAAAAAGCAGGCCTTTTGGCAGACAAGGCCAGGCAAGATTGCAGGCCTAGGCCTCAAAATGGCCACCAGCCACATGGCCAGGCCCAACAACATCACAAAGGCCACCCCCAAAAAACACACTTCCCCAACTCAATCCAATGCCATCCATGCCCTAAATGATGTCTAAATTCAACAGATCACACAGAAAACACTTGATTAATAAAGCTGTGGCTACCTGCTCTGATCCTAGTGGATGGAAAAGCAGGCCTGTTGGCAGACAAGGCCAGGCAAGCTTGCAGGCCTAGGCTTCAAAATGGCCACCAGCCACATGGCCAGGCCCAACAACATCACAAAGGCCACCCAAAAAAACACACTTCCCCAACTCAATCCAATGCCATCCATGCCCTAAATGATGTCTAAATTCAACAGATCACACAGAAAACACTTGATTAATAAAGCTGTGGCTACCTGCTCTGATCCTAGTGGATGAAAAAGCAGGCCTGTTGGCAGACAAGGCCAGGCAAGCTTGCAGGCCTAGGCCTCAAAATGGCCACCAGCCACATGGCCAGGCCCAACAACATCACAAAGGCCACCCCCAAAAAACACACTTCCCCAACTCAATCCAATGCCATCCATGCACTAAATGATGTCTAAATTCAACAGATCACACAGAAAACACTTGATTAATAAAGCTGTGGCTACCTGCTCTGATCCTAGTGGATGAAAAAGCAGGCCTGTTGGCAGACAAGGCCAGACAAGCTTGCAGGCCTAGGCCTCAAAATGGCCACCAGCCACATGGCCAGGCCCAACAACATCACAAAGGCCACCCCCAAAAAACACACTTCCCCAACTCAATCCAATGCCATCCATGCCCCAAATGATGTCTAACTTCAACAGAACACACAGAAAACACTTGCTTAATAAAGCTGTGACTACCTGCTCTGATCCTAGCGGATGAAAAAGCAGGCCTGTTGGCAGACAAGGCCAGGCAAGCTTGCAGGCCTAGGCCTCAAAATGGCCACCAGCCACATGGCCAGGCCCAACAACATCACAAAGGCCACCCCCAAAAAACACACTTCCCCAACTCAATCCAATGCCATCCATGCCCTAAATGATGTCTAAATTCAACAGATCACACAGAAAACACTTGATTAATAAAGCTGTGGCTACCTGCTCTGATCCTAGTGGATGAAAAAGCAGGCCTGTTGGCAGACAAGGCCAGGCAAGCTTGCAGGCCTAGGCCTCAAAATGGCCACCAGCCACATGGCCAGGCCCAACAACATCACAAAGGCCACCCCCAAAAAACACACTTCCCCAACTCAATCCAATGCCATCCATGCCCTAAATGATGTCTAAATTCAACAGATCACACAGAAAACACTTGATTAATAAAGCTGTGGCTACCTGCTCTGATCCTAGTGGATGAAAAAGCAGGCCTGTTGGCAGACAAGGCCAGGCAAGCTTGCAGGCCTAGGCCTCAAAATGGCCACCAGCCACATGGCCAGGCCCAACAACATCACAAAGGCCACCCCCAAAAAACACACTTCCCCAACTCAATCCAATGCCATCCATGCCCTAAATGATGTCCAAATTCAACAGATCACACAGAAAACACTTGATTAATAAAGCTGTGGCTACCTGCTCTGATCCTAGTGGATGAAAAAGCAGGCCTGTTGGCAGACAAGGCCAAGCAAGCTTGCAGGCCTAGGCCTCAAAATGGCCACCAGCCACATGGCCAGGCCCAACAACATCACAAAGGCCACCCCAAAAAACACACTTCCCCAACTCAATCCAATGCCATCCATGCCCTAAATGATGTCTAAATTCAACAGATCACACAGAAAACACTTGATTAATAAAGCTGTGGCTACCTGCTCTGATCCTAGTGGATGAAAAAGCAGGCCTGTTGGCAGACAAGGCCAGGCAAGCTTGCAGGCCTAGGCCTCAAAATGGCCACCAGCCACATGGCCAGGCCCAACAACATCACAAAGGCCACCCCAAAAAACACACTTCCCCAACTCAATCCAATGCCATCCATGCCCTAAATGATGTCTAAATTCAACAGATCACACAGAAAACACTTGATTTATAAAGCTGTGGCTACCTGCTCTGATCCTAGTGGATGAAAAAACAGGCCTGTTGGCAGACAAGGCCAGGCAAGCTTGCAGGCCTAGGCCTCAAAATGGCCACCAGCCACATGGCCAGGCCCAACAAAATCACAAAGGCCACCACAAAAACACACTTCCCCAACTCAATCCAATGCCATCCATGCCCTAAATGATGTCTAAATTCAACAGATCACACAGAAAACACTTGATTAATAAAGCTGTGGCTACCTGCTCTGATCCTAGTGGATGAAAAAGCAGGCCTGTTGGCAGACAAGGCCAGGCAAGCTTGCAGGCCTAGGCCTCAAAATGGCCACCAGCCACATGGCCAGGCCCAACAACATCACAAAGGCCACCCCCAAAAAACACACTTCCCCAACTCAATCCAATGCCATCCATGCCCTAAATGATGTCTAAATTCAACAGATCACACAGAAAAACCTTGATTAATAAAGCTGTGGCTACCTGCTCTGATCCTAGTGGATGAAAAAGCAGGCCTGTTGGCAGACAAGGCCAGGCAAGCTTGCAGGCCTAGGCCTCAAAATGGCCACCAGCCTCATGGCCAGGCCCAACAACATCACAAAGGCCACCCCAAAAAACACACTTCCCCAACTCAATCCAATGCCATCCATGCCCTAAATGATGTCTAAATTCAACAGATCACACAGAAAACACTTGATTAATAAAGCTGTGGATACCTTCTCCGATCCTAGTGGATGAAAAAGCAGGCCTGTTGGCAGACAAGGCCAGGCAAGCTTGCAGGCCTAGGCCTCAAAATGGCCACCAGCCACATGGCCAGGCCCAACAACATCACAAAGGCCACCCCCAAAAAACACACTTCCCCTACTCAATCCAATGCCATCCATGCCCTAAATGATGTCTAAATTCAACAGATCCCAAGTCAAAAAGGAAGATCATCCTGGACTCATTCTAGCGTCATCCGATGACTTCAGCCAGGCTATTCCTGTAATTATCTGGGGAAGTCATCCCAAGCCATCCTGAAGTCTGCCCACAGGGCAGAATATTTAAATGAGATGACTCTTACTGTAATCACAAAAACTACTCCAGGATGGTGTCCTGATTACTTCAATTAAAAATGCGTAATGATCCTTTACAACTCCAAGAATACTAATTGACAACTGCAGGATGAGTGTGAATTACTCCAGGATGGTGTCCTGATTACTTCAATTAAAAATGCGTGATGATCTTGTACTTCTCAAGGAATACTAATTGACAACTTCATGATGAGTTTGAAATACTCCCGGATGATTTCAGGACAACTTCAGGATGAGTCTTAATTACATCAGGATGATTTCAGGACAACGTCAGAATGAGTCTAAATTACATTGGAATGATTCCTGGACAACTTCAGGATGAGTCTTAATTACACAAGGATGATTCAGAACAACTTGAGAGTATTACATTTAGATAACTTGTTATGAATGATTGTGAACTAGTCTATGTTTTTTCAACTTTAGAATGCCCTTGGTTACTCCATTATTATTTTCTACCATCTTCCAAAATATTATGGAATACTTTTGAATGATTTTATGACAACTGTGTGATGAATCTCAATGATTCCATGAAAAGGGATGGATAGTTGCAGATTATTTTCAAGTGACTGAATATTAAGTTAGGGTTGGATCACCTTGAGGGTTATCTGACAGAAGTACTTTCTACGATTGACACATTGCCCATCCAGGGTCCAACAGGAGGAATTTCAAAAAACAAACTTGTAAGTATTAACTTGGAGAAGCACCACCGCCTTTTAAAACCAGCAATTGTGTTTGGGTGTAACAAATGTTCATTGTTTGTACAATACAGCTATTTAAAAAATAACCAGTAATCAGATCAACCAGTGCTTTTTCTTTGGCATATGATTTTGTGCATCTTCACAGTAAAAGGTGGACCGTGATATGAACATGTGTAAAAAGTAGATGCCAGCAAAATGTCATATAGTTTGTATTTAAAAGCAGCCTTGCATCTTGTGGCCTTCATCAATACCAATAGGGTCTTTGAATTTAAGGTACAGTTTAATATACTATGTTTTCTTTACTTAGTGACATGCTGCTTGAAATAAAATGGACTCGAATGATGTATTGACACTTAATTTTATTAAGTTAAAACACATACTTCACCCCACAGGAACCCAGGACACCATGCAAGACAATATTAAAGATATGCAAAAATAAAAGTAGTCAGTGAAAACAAGCAACATTGCTGTAAATTTTCAGGTTCAGCATTTTCTGTAGTTCGCCTCTGATAGCATTTTTATGGCAAGCTTTTTCTTCATAGATCTGTTTGGAGATTGCCAGCTGATGGGCCTTGTACGCTGGTTTCATAAACTCTGAAAATTGATTTAAAAAAGCATAGATAAGTAACTTGCTTCTATTAGATGGCCTGTCTTAAAAACAAAATCAACAAATATATTTACAGCCAGCATGATAGTATGGGATTATGGGTTCATGAGTGAACTATAGGTGCAAAAGGAGCACATGCACAATTAAGTCATTTATAGGATTATAGGTAACAAAAGAAAATATCGCCCTCTGAACTAGACGAGTGATGGGCCATAATGCTACACAAGCATTGGCAAAGCCAATAGGTCTCTCCTATGCAAGAGCTATTGATTTTACCAATATGTTTTAGCAATGTTGTACACCAGGGTGGCTGTTCGGCATGGCTAAAGGTTAGTAGAGTAAAGGAGAGGGGGGTTGGAATGGAGTGTCGTAAAGTGCAGAGGAGTAGAGTGTTATGGAGTGGCGTAGAGAAGAGTTAAGTGTAACGGAGAGGAGTGGAGTAGAGTTCAGTGTTGTGGAGTGTCGTAGAGTGGATGGGCATAGAGTTGAGCACAGTGTCAGAGCTCAGTAGAGTTTCATAGAGTGGAGTGACATAGAGTGTCGTGGAGTGACGTAGAGCAGAGAGGAGCGGCGTAGAGGGTATTGTATAGAGTGGAGTAGAGTGTCATAGAAAAGAGTTGAGTAAAGTGGCAAAGAGGATATTGCTTAGAGCGTCATAGAATTACACTGAGAAGAGTGCTGTGCAGTAGCATAGAGTAGAGTGTAAGTGGTGCAGAGTGTAATGGGGTAGAAAATCAGAGTGGAGTGCCGTAAAATACAGTGGTGCAGAGTAGATTGGCATGAAGTGCATTGATTTTGAGTAAAGTTGTGTAGAGCGCATTGCCGTAGAGTAGTGTAGAGTGCAGTGGCATAGAGTAGAGCTGTGTAGAGTATATTGCGGTTGCGTAAAACGCAATGGCATAGTGGAGTGATTCAGAGTTGAGTAGAGTGGCGATGATTGAAGTGGCATAGAGTGGAGTGCAGTGGAGTAGAGTGCAGTCATGCAGAGTCAAGTTCCAGAGTACAGGTTCGTAGAGTACAAGATCTTAGAGTGGTGCGGAGAGCAGTGATGTAGAGTACAGTAGTGAAGAGTAGAATAGGGGGTATGAGTGCAGTGACAGAGTAGAATGTTGTAGAATATAGTGGCGTAAAGTGCAGTAGTTAAAAGCAGTTGGCGTCGATGCAGTGGTGTAGGGAGCACTGACTGAGTAGAGTGATGTAGAATGCAGTGGTGTAGAGTGCAGTGGTTTAGAGTAAAGTGACACAGCGTAGACAGCAGTGGCGTAGATTGCAGTAGGATGGCGCAGAAAACAGTGGCATAGAGTGCAGTGATGTAAAGTGCAGTGGTGCAACGTAGTTGGCAAAGGTAGTGGCTTAGGGTGCACTGGTTTTGAGTAAAGTGGTGTAGAGTGAATTGGCGTAGAATGTCTTTGTTTACAGTAGAGTGGCATAGGGTTGAGTGCAGTGGAGTTGAGTGCCGCAGAGTGCCTTGGCATAAAGTGTATTGGTTTTGAGTAAAGTGGAGTAGAGTACAGTGGCATAGAGTGTAGTGGAGTGGCGAACAGTGGAATAGAGTGCCGTAGACAGCAGTGGCAGAGTAGACTTTTTCAGAGTAGAGTGAAGTGGTGTAGAGTGCAGTGTAGGCTACAGTGGACTGGAGTAGAGTGAAGTGGAGCAGAGTGTGCAGTGTTGCAGCGCATACTGTTGTTTAGTGCAGTGATGTATATTATAGTGGCGTAGAGTGCTTTGGTTTCAAGTAAAGTGGTGTAGAGTGCTTTGGCGTAGAGTGCAGTAGTACAGAGTGCAGTGTTGTAGAGTAGGGTGACAGAGTGAAGTGGCACGGAGTAGGGTGTAGTGCAGTGGCGAAGAGTGCAGTGGTGCATAGTAGAGTAATATGGAGTAGAGTGCATTGGCATAGAGTGGAGTGGTATAGAGAGGTGAAGTGCAAAGAACAAACATCATACAGCCTTCCTCAAAGAAACCCCAGTAGCCAGGATGATTGTCACATAAATCCTCTCACTTTGAAGGCGGGGAAAAAAATAAATAAACACTAAGCTCCCTGGAAGACACAGCCTGGCATTTGACCTCTGTAGAATACACAGCAAATGTGACATTATAAGAACAAGATTTAAGGGCCTGTGTACAGAAAGCGAGTTTGTGGAAGAATACAGTAAACAAGGTTTGGGCAACGGGTGGGACAAACTCGAGCTGGACAGCCTAAAGCAAATAAAGCCAGCAAATGTGAGTTACAAACCACAAAGCCAATGGTTAGCAAAGGGCAGAATGGATTCAGAGGTCAACTTTCTGAATGTCCAAGATGTTTTTAGCAAACCAGACAGAGGTGCTGTCTGGTAGACTGCGACTTAATAATGTCCATATGGTAATGTGCTCTTTCATTAGGTCTCGCCTGACCCAGCATATGCGCTGGTCTGGCAAGACTTATTGAGAGAGGGCTCCAAAAAGTGCTACCAGGCCAGCCTAGAGCTACAGTGCATGTGCGCGCGCGCCGCGCTTTACCGCGATTACTTTCACTTTCGCGGCCGCGTTGATCGGGATCGCGATCACTTTCACGGCCGCTTTGCATAGCCAATAGGTCTCGCTTTTGGGACCTTATAAGTATTTAGTTATGCAACTGTTGCATAGCTAAACACTTATAAGGTCCCAAAGGCGAGACCTATTGGTTATGCCAATGCTTGTTTTTGTTCTGTTTTCAAGTGAAGAGGAAAGTGGAGACTCTTTACTCTGCCCCATATGATGCCATAGTTTTACATGGTAGCATTTTTAGACACGGGTTCGCTGGATTTTGAACTATCGTGCTCATAGCAGGAAAGAAGAAAGACGGGCTAAGGTACAGAAGTAGAAAAGCAAAACCCAATAAAATGCTATTCCAGTACCAGCAATTGCCACCTGTGCATACAGAGGATAAACAGTCCCAGCCTCAAGATAGGACTTCTGCAAGATGAGCACCGAGTGAGATTTGATATTGGACTGTCCTTGCATCATGCGTGCCTAGAAAAAAGAAACTGCTCTGGCAACTGGTATCATATGGCAAATAGAAGCCTTCATACAGCTTATATTACACGGTCTACCAGGCATAGTCTAATATAAAGCTGGTAACACAGTTTACTATCACTGTCGTTCCTTCTAACACAGATTTATGGTTTGAGTCCTTTTCATGAGACCTGGAAAGACTTGCTCCTTTGGAAACAAGTGATTGGAAGAGGAGAGAGAGAGAGAGAGAGAGAGACAGCGAGAGACAGAGACAGAGAGAGACAGAGACAGAGAGAACAAAATGACAAGGATGGAATCCTTTTACAATGTGATTTGCTAGGGGGATAACATATGCCAAGCGGTTTTAAGGCTCTAAACAAACATACCATGTAGCTTACTATTTTTATGCAAACAATACAATAACTTTCACCTGAATTTTTGTTGCAAGCTGATCCTTGTGCAATGCTCTGTTCAGAACTGGGGGATTTGGTACTCAGGAGGGCCCATTAGAATCCTTCAGCCGGTGCTGCAGATCAGTCTGCATAACAACACATCGAATTACACGTCATTATGTATATATACTGTAAAAAAATAAAAAGCAGTGGTTGTGGATGGAGATTTTACATATATATGGATTATGAGAACAAAATCAGATGATAAGCATCAAAAATATCTATTAGTCATAATCTATCCTTTAACCAGTTTCCTTTTTCAGGAATCACTGTTTCTCAACCATAAACTATTAGTATTACAGGAATACTATCAGAGTCTAAAAGAACAAATATGGTAAGAGTGAAAAATGAAGCAAGTCACCTTATATACTATAAATGAGCCACTATATATTTTAGAGAATGCTGCATTGGTTTCCTCGAATATATCAAAACCAGGGCTCACTACAAATTATAAACTGCCAACTAATTTCCATGTATGCCTTTTAACTGTGCTACCATTCAGTAAAGTTTTAAAGACATCACATTGGTAAACGCAAACCTGCTTATGAGCTATGCAAGGGAGAGGTGGAATACAAAGCGTCAGAGAATGAAGTGCAGAAGGGTAGGTGGCCTGGTTTTAAATGATCAATCTCACTCACCTTTTAAGTAGTCATTCTCACCTTCTAAGCTTCTCACTTCTACTTGTACTAATACAGGTTTCTTGTGCTCTCAGTCTCGGTCCAGTTTACTGCAAGTCTGGCCGCAAGCGCCAATCTTCTTCCTTCCTCCTTTGATGCTCCTCTGGTACTGAACAGTATATGTATCACTGGAGTTTGATGTGTCTTGGAGCGCCGTTTTCCTCTATAACCAACCCCCCATGTGGTGTACCTCACTCATGCTGCCAAACAACCCAGCAGGCCTCTGTGCTGACTGACCCTACTTACCAGGTTCAGGTTAGAGTAGCTCATCCAATCCAAGATTCTGCTTTCCATTCTACAGTTGTAGTCCCCTCATCCCATTTCAGTATCTGAACTACAAATTATATATATACATATATACATACATACATACATACACACACATACATATATATATATATATATATATATATATATATATATATATATATATATATATATATATATATATATGGAAAAATGCATGGGAAAAACGCGTTTTGGGACCCCCCTTTTTTCTCAGCCCCCGCTTGACGAATCCCCCCGAGACTTTCAGGGTAGGAGCGGAGCGTAGCGCCCCACCTATTTTGAAAATTTCGCGAGGATTCATCGACCGGCGCCAAAGTTATTCCAAATAGAATGTTGCGGATTTCCTATGGAAACAGGGTCCTAACTATAACTATCTACTGGCGACCGCCAGTAGATAATATATATATATATATATATATATAAGGAGATTGCAAAGGTAGCTGTACTCTTACATGGATTTGGGAATCTTGAACTCTGAACCCCCATAAATCACTGCTAAGAAGCAGCCGCCGAAAGCTCTGTGCCGGTGTGACTTTCCACAAACTCAAACAGGCGATGGAACCTTCAAGAAATAAAAACAAGAAAGCGGATTTTCAAAAACACAACTGCTGAATGTTTCTTTCAATAAGCATAAACCGGCAATTGCACTGTCAACAAAGAAATAATAGGCAATACCATCCTTTTATTCTGCACAGACACTTTTTTAATGCTATGCTAGTATGTATAAACGGGAGTGAAACGCAAAGGATTTTTTTAACTGATGAAGGGGAAGCAACACGGAGTCTGGCGCAGGAGGCAACAGCACTGGGTCGCAGGTGGGGGAAACAGACAACAGAGCGAGAAAGCACAAAGTGGAGCACATGGAGGAGAGCAAACCGGAAAAAGTGAAATTAATGTGG